>NW_016804400.1:0-6621 GCF_001698545.2 Rhinopithecus bieti
TTTTAGGAAACAAGGGAAGACAACCATAAGGTCTGACTGCCTGTGGGGTCAGGCAAAAAGAGCCATATTTTTCTTCTTGCAGAGAGCCTATAAATGGATGTGCAAGTAGGAGAGATATCAGTAAATTCTTTTCCTGGCAAGGAAAATTAATATTAATACCCTGGGAAAGGAATGCATTCCTGGGGGTAGGTCTATAAACATCCGCTCTGGGAATGTCTGTTTTATGTGGTTGAGATAAGGACTGAGCTACGCCCTGTTCTCCTGCAGTACCCTCAGGCTTACTAGGGTGGGAAAAAACTCCATCCTGGTAAATTTGTGGTCAGACCAGTTCTCTGCTCTTGAAACCTGTTTTTTGTCATTTCAGATGTTTATGAAGACACTATGTGCACCACCGAACATAAACCCTTATCAGTAGTTCTGCTTTTGCCCTTTGTCTTATGATCTTTGTTGGACCCTTATCAGTAGTTCTGCCTTTGCCCTTTGCCTTGTGATCTTTGTTGGACCCTTATCAGTATTTCTCATTTTGCCCTTGTCCTGTTCCCTCAGAAGCATGTGATCTTTGTTAGGCCCTTATTAGTAGTTCTGCATTTTGCCCTTTGAAGCATGTGATCTTTGTACCTGTTCCCTGTTCTTACACCTCCTCACCTTTTGAAACCCTTAATAAAACTTGCTGGTTTTGAGACTCAGGGGGCATCACGGTCCTACCAATATGTGATGTCACCCCTAGCAGCCCAGCTGTAAAATTCCTCTCTTTATACTGTCTCTCTTTATTTCTCAGCTGGCCGACACTTACAGAAAATAGAAAGAACCTACATTGAAATATTGGGGGTGGGTTCCCCCAATACTGAGCTCAAATGAGCCACCCACCTCAGCCTCCCAAAGTGCTGGGAATACAGGCATGAGCCATCATGCCTGGCATGACATATTTCTAAGCTCAGCACCCAAGTGCTATGACTCTCCTAACTGGGCCCTCCCCACAAGGAGAATTGTGACATATCCCTGGGCCCAGTACTTAGGCCACATGACCCTCCTTTTTACCTAGGCCCAGCCCACAAAATAATTGTGACATATCACTGGGCCCAGCATCCAAGAATTGTTATTCTTCTGCCTAGGCCCTGCCAACAGAGATACATTTCCCATATCCCTGCTTCAGCACCAGGTGATGTAACATGCTTTCTTGTCCACACCCACAGGTGTGATTTTGACATATACCTTTTCCTAGCATCTGAGTGATTTGCCTCTTTAGCCTGGGCTAATTCCACAAACAGAATTGTGACATATACCTGGCACAGGCACCTAGGTTATGTAACTCATGCCTTGGTGGTATCCTCAAAGGAGATTGTAATATATCACTGAACCCAGCACCTGTGGATGTGGCCCATGTCTTTTTCCCTGGGCCCTGTCAAAGTGGGGATTGTAAATATCCCTGGGCACTGTATCCATGTGATGTGACTCTCCTGCCTAAGCTCTTCACACAGAGGCATTGTGACATCTCTGGGCCCATCCCTTAGATGGTATAATTCTCCTTTTGTGCCCAAATGCTGCCTTCAGGAGGGATTGTGACATATGCCTGGACCAAGCACCTGGGTGATGTGACACTCATGCATGAGTCCTACCCTAAGAGGATATTTTTACATGTTGCTGAACTCAGCCTCTAGGTGATGTGACTCTACTCCCCTGCCTTGACCCTGTCCACAGCGGGCACTGGAACATTTCACTTGGCTCAGCACCAAGAAGATGTCTCTCCCACTTGGACCTCTCCCACAGGGGACACCTAGATGATGTGATTTTTCTTCCTGGTTCCTGCCCAGATTTCAAACTGGACATATACCTGGTCCCAAAACACAGGTAAGGTAATAACTCTCATACCTGGACAAAGACAATAGAAAGATTTTGACTCTTGTGCCTAGGCTTAGAACAATGGGTACATATTCCTGGTGCAGCTCCCAGGTGATGCGACCCTCCTACCTGGTCAGTTCTCGCAGGTGGGATTGTGACCTATGTTTGGACTCAGCTCACAGGCATGGTGATGACTCTCATACCTGGACTTAGCCAACAAAAAAGTTGACTCTTGTACCTCAAAATAGAAAATCAGGTAAGATCATGGATCCATACCAGAACGAAGGTCTCAGATCTGATTGCAACTTTCATGCGTATCATATAAAGCTCTCCAGTGGTATACAGAGTGTCATAACAGAGCCCAGCACACAGCTATGATTGTGACCTGACCCTCATATGTACACCCAGGTGACTGTAAGGATTGTTAAACTACCACACAAACACAGCCCACTGTCGAGGTTCTGAATTCATAACCAGAGACAGTCAAAAGTTCGAACTGTGACCCTCGTATGTGAATGCAGTCCACAGGCTGGATGGTGACTCATACCAGGATTAAACACACCCAATAGGCTGTGATTTTTCTACCAAGACACAGTGAGCAGTTGTGATTGGGGCTCTCATGCACAAACCAAATGCTGTGTAGAATGTGACTCATGTATTTGAACCCAACTCACAGGAGATGTTGACTCTCATACCTGGAGCTGAGATATGTGCTGGATTGTGAATCTCATGTCTGGATTTTACCAAAGGTGTGATTGTGACATATACCTTTGTCCAATATCTGAGTAATGTGACTCTCCTGTGTGGGCCCAGCATGCATCAGATGGGACTGTTACATACACCCGGGCCAAGCACTTAGGTGATGTGATTCTCCTGCCAGGGCGAGCCCTGTACTATGGAGGATTTTAACACATTGCTGTACTCAGCACCTAGATGATGTGATTTTTCTTCCTGGTTCCTGCCCAGAGTTCAAATTGTGACGTATATCTGGGCTCAAAACACAGGTAAGGTAATAACTCTCATACCTGGACCAAGACAATAGAGAGATTTTGCCTTTTGTGACTAGGCTTAGAACAGTGAGTACATCCAGGGTCTCCTACTTGTACAAAGTACACAGAAGATTATAACATTAACAGATATCATATAAAGCCCTCAGGCTGTACACAGAGTGTCATAGCAGGGCTTAACACAGAGATAAGATTACTCCTCTCCTATGCACACCCAGCTGACAGGATTGTCACCCTCACACACGGACAGAGACCAATGGTGAGATCCTCAATCTCACTTGTAGGCAGAGTCTAGAGTTGGAATTGTGCCTATTGTGTGTAGATCCAGTCACAAATAAGATGGTGACTCATTTCTGAACCCAGCTTACAGGCAAGGTGATAACTTTCATACTTGAACCCAGCCAGTAAGAGAAGTATTGACTCTTGTGCCTGGGCCTAATTAAGGCCATGGGCAGTATCATGGGATTATATCACCACTAAAGTTTCCAAGCAGACTCACACATACCCTATGGAACTCTCTGTGGTACAAAGAGTGTAATAACAGGGCCTAGCACACAGGTGAGATTGTTACCCTGCTGAATTTTACATCTGAATTTTACATCTGAAGGAAGTTGAAAGGTGACATTGTGACTCTTCTATGTGGATCTGGTCCACAGTTAGTTCTGAATTTTACATCTGAAGGAAGTTGAAAGGTGACATTGTGACTCTTCTATGTGGATCTGGTCCACAGTTAGGAGAGTGACTCTCAAACGAAGATTCAGCAAAACTGCGAGCATGTGGCTACCCTACTGAGACGCTGTTCACAGGTGGAGCGGAGGCTCTCCTTCATGGATCTTGTCCACCATTGAGATTCTGTCTCTCACGCTTGGACACAACTCACAGAAGGTGTTGATCTTACAGCTGAACCCTGAAATGTGTGGGATTATGAATCTTATTCACAGACCTTCCTGCAGGTGTAACATATACTTTTACCCAGCAGCTGATTGATTTTTCTGTCCTGTGGAAGCCTAGCTAACAATTGGGAGTTCAGATTCTGAAATATATCTCAACCAGGCCCCTAGGTGAATGTGACTCTCCGACCTGGGCTCTGCCCACAGGGGACATAGTGACATGTCTCTGGGCCCATCACCTATATGATGTGGCTCTACTTTCTTGCTTATGTTCTGCCTCCATTAAGGATTTTGACGTGTCACTGAGCTCACCAGTTTGGAATATGACTCTCCTCTGTTGGCTGTGCTCTGCTAACCAAAACAATTGTGATATACAGCTGAAACCCACCACCTAGGTAATGTGACTCTCTTTTGCTACCTGTGCCTTTTCTACATAAGGGATGGTAATGCCACTGGGCCAAGCATCCAGGTGTTCCTCTTCTGCATGAGCCCTGCTCTCAGGAGAAATTGCAATATATGCTCTCAGGAGAAATTGCAATATATCTCTGGGCCAATCATCAAAGTGAAGTGACTCCAACGCAAATGATATAACTATTTTTCCTGGGTTCTTATTACAGAAGGCATTGTGAACATTGTGAAATATCTCTAGACCCATCAGCTAAGTGATGTGACTCTTCTTTCTTGCCTGATCCCTGCCCCCAAGAGGCATTGTGACATAGCACTGGCTCCAGCTTCTAGGTAATGTAACTGTCCTGCTTGGCCTTGCCCACAGGGGGCATTGTGACATATTGCTGGCCGAGCACATATGTGATATGACCCTCCTGAATTGTCTCTGCACTCAGGAGATTTTGATCCTGCCCAAAGTGGCAATTGTGACATATCTCTGGCCAGCACCCAGGTGATGCAACCCTTGTGCCTGGTCTGTCTCCACAGTTGGAACTGGGAAATACACATGGGCACAGCTTACAGGTGGAATGATGATTCATACTTGGAGATATATTGACTCTTGTCAATGTTAGTCTTAAGGCAAAAACTAAGGTCCTGGGTCTTCAAATTGTAGTATAGTCACAGAGAACTATGATTTCCATGCACATTGTATGAAGCCCTCAAGTGCTATAAAGAGTGTCATAACAGAGCCCAGCACACAGGGAAAATTGTGGCCGTTGTATGCAAACTCAGGCAAAAGTAAGGATTATTATCCTTCCACATTAACAGAACCCACTGTTGAGGTTCTGAATCACACACCAAGAGCCAATGGAGTTGGAACTGTGAATCTTATACATCAATCCAATCAACAGATGAGATGATAACACCAAGTCCAGGATTTAGAACACCTGGGGGCTGTGCTTCCCCTATCAAAACACAGTCTGTTGGTGAGATTTGGGCTCTCATGTACTGATTTAGTTCACTGTTGTGATTGACTTGCATAGTTGAACTCAACCCACAAGAGGTGTTGACTCTTATACCTTTAGCTGGAAAATGTCCTGGATTGTGAATTTCTGCTATGGACTGGGTCCAGGTATGAGTTCCATTGCTGTTCCTGTTAGCTGGGTTCAAAAATCAGTCACTATCTCACCTGTAGCTGCATCTATATATGATAGTCACAATTCCAAGTCTGGATTGAGTTTGCATGTGAGATTTAGGACCTCACCAGTGAGCACTGTCTATGTGTGAGGGTGACAATTCTATCAGCTGGATGTGCATATGACAGTCACAATCTCACCTTTGTTCTGGGTCCTGTTATTGTATAACATGTGGGTTTCATACAATATGCCTCAACATCGTAATACACTATGTCCTTTATTTAAGTAGGAGACCCAGACTGTTGTCCCAAGTCTAGATACCAGAGTCAAAATCTGTTCTCTAAGCTGGATCCAAGTATGAGAGTCATCATCTCACCTTTGAGCTGTGACCATGCATATGTCACAATTTCACCTGTGGTCAGGAACCAGACATGAGAGTCATATCACCTGGGTGCTGGGTAAGTGATACAACACAATTCTTACTTGGGCAGGGTACAGGCAACAGAGGAGAGACACATCACGTATATGACTGGCCCAGCGATGGGTGAAAATCCTCTTTGAGAGCAGGGCCCATTCAGGAGAGTCTAGCTTATGATAACAACAATTCAACTTTGATGTATAGAAAGACTCAAAAATGTTACTCTCTTCAATACATGATTTTTATTACACTACTTTTATATAGTGTATCTCATAATAAATTGTTTAAGCTATCCATATTTTTAATACTTTTGCCTCGTATCTTTTATCCCTGAGTTAAAAGAGTTAAAAGTAATTCATGCACCACCATTACAGGCATCATTAGTATTTTATTCATTTTTCTCCACCTATACCTAAATAATGATACAATTTAATTCCAATATTTATTTTATATATAATTAATCTCACAGTATTATAAAAAACATTGTTTTTGCTTCACCATATTTTTTCTTGTGTTCATATGGCTGTATTATAGATCTTATAATTTGTGTAATAGCAAGAATACATTAATAACAGAAATAACTTTACATAGTATCTTTTAAATACTTATTAATTAAAAGGTTCCATTTTCAGCTGGGCACGGTGGCTCACGCCTATAATTCCAGCACTTTGGGAGGCTGAGGCAGACGGATCACGAGGTCACGAGGTTGAAACCATCCTGGCCAACATGGCGAAACCCCATCTCTACTAAAAATACAAAAATTAGCTGGGCATGGTGGCATGCACCTGTAGTCCCAGGGTGGCATGCGCCTGTAGTCCCAGCTACTCGGGAGGCTGAGGCAGGAGAATCACTTAAACCCGGGAGGCAGAGGATGCAGTGAGCCCAGATAATGCCACTGCCCTCCAGCTTGGTCAACAGAGCAAAACTCTGTCTCAAAAAAAAAA
>NW_016804400.1:7127-18302 GCF_001698545.2 Rhinopithecus bieti
AAAAAAAAAAAAAAAAAAAAAAGGTTCTATTTTCATTAGACTTTTACTAATTCTTCTAATTCTTTTGTGTGAAATTTTACTGCTATACATTGCATGTCAATAATTTAAAATGCCAGATTTTCATAAGTTCATAGTCACATTTGAAAATTGTAGTTACTTAAAAAATTATATTCTGATACATCTGTGCTAATATTCAGTATTTCAACATGTTTTATTTTTGTTTTTAACTCCATTTTACTTCATGGTTTTTTCATATAGGTTCCTTTTGATTATTTAATTGTATTTTGTTTTTAACCTTACATTTATGATTTGGATGGTAATTTTTCACTCTGAATTATTTATAAAAATGTGATGTTTAAGAGGGCCCGGCGAGGTGGCTCACACCTGTAACTCCAGCACTTTGGGAGGTCGAGGCAGGTGGATCACCTGAGGTCAGGAGTTCGAGACCAGCCTGACAAACATGGAGAAACCCCGTCTTTACTAAAAATACAAAATTAGCCAGGCATGGTGGCACATGCCTGTAATCCCAGCTACTTGGAAGACTGAGGCAGGAGAATCATTTGAACCCGGGAGGCGGAAGTTGCGGTGAGCCAAGATCATGCCATTGCTCTCCAGCCTGGGCAACAAGAGTGAACTTCCATCTAAAAAAAAAAAAAAAAATGTGGTATTTAACTCAAATATAAATCACTGGGTTTCACTTGGGGAAAATTTTTAAAAACAGGTATAAGTTAGATATTTCTTTTTTCTTTCTTTTGAGATGGAGTCTCACTCTGTCGCCCAGGCTGGAGTGTAGTGGCAGGTGCCAGGCTCACTGCAAACTCTGCCTCCCTGGTTCAAGAAATTCTGCCTCAGCCTCCTGAGTAGCTGGGACTACAGACGCGCACCACCACGCCCAACTAATTTTTTGTATTTTTAGTAAAGATGGGGTTTCATCATGCTGGCCAGGCTGGTCCCGAATGCCTGACCTCGTGATCTGCCCTCCTCGACCTCCCAAAGTGCTGGGATTCCAGGCGTGAGCCACCGTGCTCAGCTCCACAAGTCAGACATTTCTATTGCCTATAAAAGTTACTTATGTGATATTTGCCTGTGTAAATATTGTCCCATTTTGTTTATTAATTATCTTGTTTATTTCTTTTCTCGGGTGGTTGTCAGTGTTTTATTGTTGGATGAGTAGTCAGAAAGACAGTCTAAAATTATCATCTATTTATTGTGTGAATATATGTTATTGTGTGAGAAAAACAATTGTTATTTGAAGTAATTTTTTATAAATGTAACTATTTTTTGAAAGATGTAAATATTTGTGATTAAAAACATATAATTACCATCTTAAACATTTTAAAGTTATATACTTAGGCTATATGTTTAGTACTTTTAAGTATATTTACATTATATGAAACAGATCTCTTTCATATACTACTGGGGAGGCTGAGGCAGGAGACTGGCTTGAACCCAGGAGGCAGAGTTGAGTAGAGCCAGGATAGTGCCATTGAACTCCAGCCTGGGCAACAAGAGGGAAACTCCATCTCAAGAAAAAAAAAAAAAAAATGCCTTTCTGAGGCAGAGTAAGAGTCATAAAATGTCTTCATAATATCAAAGAAATGTGTTAACTCTGTTCTGGGTAATCAACTTTGAACACTGAGCATTCTCAGTTCCCAGTATTCGCCCTGAGTCATTCAGGAAAAATTGGTATCTCTGTAAGGAGACAGAAAAAGGTGTTTGGGGGAAGGTCACAATATTGCACATAAATGCTTTCTACATGCACCTGTTAGGATCTTAACCTAATTGATCTATCATTTGCATGGCTGGATAGTTCCTGAATCTAGTCATACTATTTTGTTTTTTTGCAGCTAAAGTCATCTGTTACCTATAAGTTTCATACAATAACTTGCACAGCTGAAGCATGAATCTTTTGTTAGTTTTCCCTAAATTGAGGGACTAGATTTGCAATTTCCAATCTGTCAATGTTAAAGCAAAGCAGAGAAGAGTAATGTGTGTATGTAGTATGCATTTTCTTGCTTAATTTTTAAAATTCTTCTCATATTGCCTTGGACACTCTAGGTAGCCACCTAAAAAATATTCCCTCCTAATTTTTTAGCCAGGATATTAGATTTCAAAAGGTCAAGGACTTAATAATTGGGCTAAGCCAAAATCTTGTCTTTGCGTCTTTCAAAGAGCCAAGCCATTTAAAGAAGTGGATCTGATGAATTTTATTTTATTTCAAATGTTTTCTCTAATTGTTTGCTCTAAGTGTCTTAATCTAAAAGAGAAACTACATAAAAATATATGTATTCAAGAAATATTCATGCTAAGGTGATCAAAGTTCAATATTGTATTACAGAATAGAATACTCTAAAATTAGAAAGTCAGATTATTATTAATGAATTCATTATTTTTTCAACATTTTCCAATGTTGAAATTAAAGAATTGGCTATGCTTTTTCATGATAAGTTCAATTCTGGGATAGTACTCACTGGTCTACATGGTATTTTTCTTTTCCTTTTTTTTTTGGTGGGAGGGAGATGGAGCTTCACTCTCGTTGCCCAAGATGGAGTGCAATGGCATGATCTCAGCTCATCGCAACCTCTGCCTCCCGGGTTCTCCCAGCAATTCTCCTGCCTCAGCCTCTTGACTAGCTGGGATTACAGGCATGTGCCACCATGCCTTGCTAATTTTGTATTTTTAGTAGAGATGGGGGTTTTCCATGTTGGTAAGTCTGGTCTCGAACTCACAATTTCAGGTGAACCACTTGCCTCGCCTCCCAAAGTGCTGGGATAACAGGCGTGAGCCACCGCACCCTGATGGTATTTTTGTCATGAATTATGTAAAACCGAGTTACCAGAATGGTGCAGAAGGCTAACTTAATCAGAATGAGAATGAATTCAGCTGTGTTGGTAGACTATCCCAGAGGCTGATCATTTACTTCGGCTGTGTAGACATTGCTTCATAATGCCAGTGAACCCTTTCAACCAAGTTGCCTTTGTTTCCCATTGATGTGGTCATGTTCTGGTCTCTGTTTTTCTTAGGCTGTCCCAGATGAGGGGTGATTATTTCTTGCATTAATGAGATCCCTTCTTTTTCCTCTGCCATGTGATCCCCCTATTCTCTCTACTGAAAGCAACATGTTGAAGGCAGAAATGGAGACAATATACAAATATATCCCTTGCCATGTGACCACAATAAACAGCTTACAGCATCGCTTACCAAGAAGTTTGATTAATTTCAGGGAAGCAGGGGTGGTTTTCCATGATGTGCTCTTTCTCTTAAAAATACCTCTGATTAAGTTTAGTCTAATCAAGATAATCTCTGTTATGATAAACAGGAAGCCAATACATTAGTAACATAATTACATGAATAATGTCCCAACACAGTCACACATTTTGTCACACTAAAGAGAAAAGGATTACACAGCAGGTGTGCACTGAAGTGGGAACCTGAGGATCACCTGAGAATTTTGCCTACTCACCTGAATAGATTTCTTTCTTTGTAAATTAAAGATAATAATGATACCTTTGTTATTAAGTAACTGTGTCTGTTAGTCCATTCTCACATTACTATAAGGACACACCCAAGACTAGGTAAATTTTAAAGAAAAGAGGTTAATTTGACTCACAGTTCAGCATGGCTGAGAACCTTACAATAATGGCAGAAGGTGAAGGAGAAGCAGGTATCTTTTTCACTAGGTGAAGAAGACCAGGAATAAGGATCACTTAAAAAACCATCCGATCTCATGAGAACTCATTCATTATCATGAGAACACCATGAGTATCATTCCACCCATGGCCCCTTCCAAATTTTATGCCCTTTTTACCAAACATGCTTTCCCAAGAATCCCCCAAAGTCTTAACTTAATTAGCAATAACCTAAAAGTCTAACTCCAAAGTCTCATCTGAGGCAAGGCAAGTACCTATGAGCCTGTAAATCAAAAGCAAGTTAAAAACGTCCAAGATACAATGGGGTCACAGGCATTAGACAAATTCTGCCATTTCAAACAGGAGAAAATGGCCAAAACCAAAGAGCTACAGGCCCCATGCAAATTTGAATTCCAACAGGGCAGTTATTAAGTCTTAAAGCTCTGAGATGTTCTCATTTGACTCCATGTCTCACATGTGGGGCATGTGATGCAAAGGGTGGACCCTCATGGCTTTGGGCAGCTCCTTCATGGACTGGAATTGAGTGCCTGTGGCTTTTCCAGGTGCACAGTGCAAGCTCATGGTGGATCTGTCATTCTGGGGTCTGGAGTATAGAAGACTTCTCACAACTCTAGCAGGCAACTTCAGTGGGGACTCTGCATGAGGGCTCCAACTGCACATTTCCCTTCTGCATTGCCCTATTACAGGTTCTCCATGAGGGCTCTGCCCCTGTAGAAGACTTCTGCCTGAACATCCAGGCATTTTTGTACATCCTCTGAAATCTAGGCAAAGGTTCCTGGAGCTGAACACTTGTCTTATGTGCACTCGCATGCCCAACACCACATGGAAGCCACCAAGGCTTGAGGATTGCCCTTTCTGAAGAAATAACCCAAGCTGTACCTTGGCCCCTTTTAGCCACAGCTGGATCTGGAGGGGCTGGGATGCAGGGCACCAAGTCCCAAGGCTTCATAGAGTAATGGGGCCCTGGGCCTTGAACATGAAACCATTGTTTCCTCCTAGGGCTCCTGGCCTGTGATGGAAGGACCTGCCTCAGATCTTTGATATGACCTGAAGACATTTTCCCCATTGTCTTAGCTGTCAACATTCGGCTTTTCTTTAGTTTTGCAAATTTCTGCAGTGGCTTGAATTTCTTTCCAAAAATGGGGTTTTATATTCCACCTCATGATCAGGCTGCAAACTTTCCAAACTTTTATGTTCTGCTTCCACTTTAAACCTAAGTTTAAATCTGAGATGACCTCAGCCTGGACATTATCATCTATATCACTATTAACATTTTGATCAAAAGCATTCAACAAGTCTCTAGGAAGTTCCAAATTTTCCCACATTTTCTATCTTTTCTGAGCTCTCTAAACTGTTTCAACCTCTGCCTATTACCCATTTCCAAAGTCACTTCCACATTTTCAATTATCTTTATAGCTGTGCCCCAAACTCCCAGTATTAATTTTCTGTATTAGTCTGTTTTCACACCACTATAAAGATAATATTAGAGAATGGGTAATTTATACAGAAAGGACGTTTAATGTACTCACAGTTCTGCATGGCTGGGAGGTCTCAGGAAACTTGCAATTACGGTGGAAGGTAAAGGAGAAGCAAATACCTTCTTCACGGCCGGGCGCAGTGGCTCAAGCCTGTAATCCCAGCACTTTGGGGGGCCGAGACGGGTGGATCACGAGGTCAGGAGATCGAGACTATCCTGGCTAACACGGTGAAACCCCATCTCTACTAAAAAATACAAAAAAAAAAACTAGCTGGGCGAGGTGGCGGGCGCCTGTAGTCCCAGCTACTCGGGAGGCTGAGGCAGGAGAATGGCATAAACCCGGGAGGCGGAGCTTGCAGTGAGCCGAGATCGCGCCACTGCACTCCAGCCTGGGTGACAAAGCGAGACTCCGTCTCAAAAAAAAAAAAAAAAAAACCTTCTTCACTAGGCAGCAGGAGAGAGAGAGCGCAGAAAACACAACCACTTATAAAACCATTAGATCTTTTGAGAACTCACTTACAATCACGAGAACAGCATGGGGGAAAATTACCCCCATGTTCCAATCACCTCCCACCAAGTCCCTCCCTTGACACGTGGGGATTACAATTTGAGATAAGATTTGGGTGGGATACGATTTTACAGTAATGAATTCAATACCAAGCACAAAATATAGATTTATGTTTTTGAGGATCTCTGAGGTTTCCAGGTTTGTTGTTAATTATCCACCTTATTAAAATAATCTTTTTTGTTTCAATATTGTTCTTCTGTTCTGAAAATGCATACAGACTCACACACAAACACACTCACTTGCTACATAACTTTCTTACACATAAGGTATATCTTTTTTTTTTTTTTAAATGGTGTCCTGCTCTGTCATCCAGGCTGGAGTGCAGTGGTGGCATCTCGGCTCACTGCAACCTCTGCCTCCCAGGATCAAGTGATTCTCCTGCCTCAGCCTCCCTAGTAGCTGGAAATACAGGCACACACCACCACGCCCAGCTAATTTTTTGTATTTTTAGGAAAGATGGGGTTTCACCATTTTGACCAGGCTGGTCTTGAACTCCTGACCTCAAATTATCTGCCCCACTCGGCCTCCCAAAGTGCTGAGATTACAGCATGAGCCACTGTGCCTGGCTGATATATCTTTAGAGAAATATATTTGTATGTCTAACTCTATGTAAATAAAAACTAAAAGTCTTTTTTGTTTGTTAGCAGAGAGGCCACATGTACAAAATACATATAAAACAAGTTTTTAAAAAATTTAATAAAGACTCAGAAATGTATCGATATTAATTATACTTATGTAATTTTTATGGTCATAAAATGACCCTGTGGTTAATAATAATTCAATTGCACACATTGAAATAACTAAAACTGTATAATGGGATTGCTCGATAAATGCTTGAGGTGAGGAATACCTCATTTACTCTGTTGTGATAATTAAATAGTGCATGCCTGCATTAAAATGTCTCACATATGCTGTAAGTGTGTATGTTGGGAACAAGCCCCATAAAATCTGGCCATAAACTGGCCCCAAAACTGGCCATAAAATATCTGCAGCACTGTGACATGTTCATGATGGCCATAAAGCCCATGCTGGAAGGTTGTGGGTTTACCAGAATGAGGGCAAAGAACACCTGGCTCACCCAGAGCAGAAAACAGCTTAAAGGCATTCTTAAGCCACAAACAATAGCATGAGTGATCTGTACCTTAAGGACATGCTCCTGCTGCAGTTAACTAGCCCAACGTATTCCTTTAATTTGGTCGATCCCTTCATTTCCTATAAGGGATACTTTTAGTTAATTTAATATCTATAGAAACAATGCTAATGACTGGCTTGCTGTTAATAAATACGTGAGGCTCTCAGCTCTGAAGGCTGTGAGATCCGTGATTTCCCACTTCACACCTCTATATTTCTGTGTTTGTGTCTTTAATTCCTCTAGTACCACTGGGTTAGGGTCTCCTCAGCTGAGCTGGTCTCAGCATGTGTATGCACACTATCTACCCACAAATTTTTTTAAAAAATCTAAATAGGGTAAAAAAGAATACAAATTTGATTTATGAGAACAAAATTCTTCAACTTATTTGCAGTTTAAACCACTGGCAGGCTAGGTGTGGTGATCCCCGCCTATAACCGCCAAGGTGAGTGGATCACCTGAGGTCAGGAGTTCAATACGAGTCTGGCCAACATGGTGAAACCCCATCTCTACTAAAAATATAGAAATTAGCCAGGCGTAGTGGCAAGTGCCTGTAGTCCCTGCTACTTGGCAGGCTGAGGCAGAAGAATCACTTGGACCCAGGAGGTGGAGGTTGCAGTGAACTGAGATCATGCCACTGCACTCCAGCCTGGGTGACAAAGTGAGACTCCATCTGTTTTTAAATAAATTATCTTAGATTCATTATGGTTTGAGGGTTGGTTAAAGGCTTTGGTACATTTTTATACATTTATAAGATTTTCACAACTTGAATTCCCTTATGTACAATTAAGGTTTGGACCTAGATAAAAGCTTGGCCACATTGCTACACTTGTAGTGCTTTTTTTTGAGTATAAATTATTTTATGTATTATAAGGCCTGAGGGATGGACTTTGCCACATTATTCACATTTGTAGAGTTTCTCTCCAGTATGAATTATCTTATGTTTAGCAAGACTTGAATGCCACTTAAAAGCTTTGTCACATTCTTCACATTTGTATGGTTTCTCTCCAGTATGAATTCTCTTATGTGCCTTAACGGTTGAGGAGCAGCTAAAGGCTTTGCCACATTCTTCACATGTGTAGGGTTTCTCTCCAGTATGAATTACCTTATGTGTCTTAAGGGTCGAAGAGCAGTTAAAGGCTTTGCCACATTCTTCACATGTGTAGGGTTTCTCTCCAGTATGAACTCTCTTGTGGTAAGTGAGGGCTGTGGATACACTAAAGGCTTTGCCACATTCTTCACATGTGTAGGGTCTCTCTCCAGTATGAATTCTCTTGTGGTTAGTAAGTGTTGAGGAGCGCCTAAAGGCTTGGCCACATTCTTCACATGTGTAGGGTTTCTCTCCGGTGTGAATTCTCTTATGTCTAGTAAGGTTTGAGGACCAGCTAAAGGCCTTGCCACATTCCTCACATCTGTAGGGTTTCTCTCCAGTAAGAATTATTTTATGTGTAGTACAGTTTGAGGAGTGGTTAAAGGATTTGTCACATTCTTCACATTTGTAGGACTTCTCCGTAGTATGAATTATCTGATGTTGATTTAGGTGTGAGAGCATGCAAAATGATTTGCCATATTTTTCACATTTCAAATGTTTCTTTCCAGTGTATCTTGTATTAAGTCTATTGGAATTTGAAAATTTATCAAAGACTTTGACACATTTATGAGTCTGAAATATTTTGTTTTGGGTATTTGACAAATGTTGGTTAACTTCATTATAACCTCCTTTGTGCACCTCACACTCATCCCCTTTTTGACAACATTTTTTTAATTGTAAATTCTCATGTCCACATTTTCCATATGTTCTTGATACTACTTTTAGGACTGAATCTTTTATGACCTGCTCAGGCTGAAGGTCTTGGTTGAAATGAGAACACGTAACTGAAAGACATAAAAATCACAAGTTACTTCACTTACTAGACTCAGATAAATACACTGCACAAATCAAATATATAAAAGTATTCAAGGTACATTAGCAAAATGGTATATCAAAATACCAAAGGTCATAATTCCTTCATAGACATAAATGTAACAAAATCATAGTGACCAAATACCTTTGTTGGAAATTTATAAATAAAGTAAGTGTGTGCACAATGTGAGCACAATGTCAAGAACCATATAGAGTGAAAAGAAAAGTCAGGTACATTTACCCAACACAGCCCTTCCTCATCCCCAGTAGAAGAACATCGTGCCTTTAATGACAACTTTAAGTCTTCTAAGATCAAAAGTGTTACAACAGCAGAAAGACTGCCCTACCATGGACAGTGTAGAAAGTAGTTACTGACCAGTAAGGAGAAATATGAAGAAGTCTTTTAACTGAAAAATAAATACAAAATTGCAGACAAGACAACATCCTGAGAACAAGTTTGGGAGACTCCCAGAATCTCTACTCAAGACAATTGGTCTCAGGCTATGCCAAGAAAGAGCTGCATTATGAAGACTGTGAAATGTAGTTTTATGTTAATGTCTAAATCTCAACCAAAGATTACAATGTATACAAAATATTTGGGCAATGTGGTCCAATAAAAAAAAAAATTATCAAACAGCAACTATGAAAATAAAGATGTATATTTTAATTTTTAAAATTTAAGAAAATCCATATTTTGTTCAATGAGAAAAAATGGAAAACCAGACATCAGATAAATGAGAATGTCAACAAAAGGCTTGGAATAATAAAAATAAACATTTGTGGAGGTAGAAAAGAAAATGAAATAATTTAAAAGTAAGAAAAAAGTAATGTAAAAAATGAAGAAGTTAAATAAAGTAGGATATACACAAAAAGATCCATAACACATAAATAAGCAAAGTTCAAAAGTCACAAACCAGAAGATAATCTTGGGAGCTGCAAGATAAAAGTGAGGTATTATTTATAAGTCTAGTTCTCCGAGACAACCAGTGAATTTGTCAACAGAAACCTTGCCGGTTAGAAAAGAACTGTGTAAAATGGTCGAAGTGCTAAAAAAATATTCACAGTGAAAATATAACCAGCAAAAATATACTACAAAATAAAGAAAAAATAAAGATCTTCCAGGATAAACAAATGCCGGAAAAGCATATAAGCACTGCATGTGCCCTAAATAAAATGCTGAAAAGAGGTCTTTCCACTTAAAATAATATAATGGGAAAAAAAACATATGAAAATACATAACTTTCTGAAAAACATATGCATACACAAAAAATAAACTTCTGTGGCATTATTGTGATGGTACAGAAAACATTTTTGGTTATTCTTTAACATTTGAAAGATGTAAGCATAAAAATAATCATAAAACATAAAAAAGATATAATTATCAACATCAATAAGAAGTATAGGTAGATATAATGAGGACAAATTTTTCTATGCAACTGAAGTCATTTTTTTTTTGCCAGTTTAAAATATACTATTGTAACATTAAGAGGTTTTATAAAATCTCCAATGTAGCACAAAGAAAAACTCCTTATGGACACACAAAATAAAATGAGTCCATTACTAGCATGAGACAAAGTCTGATATTACATAATGGTAAAATGAGTCCATTTACTAGGAATCTATAACTATTATGTCTATCTATATGTATATGCATCTGTAACATCAGGGCCTCAAAATACATAAAGCAAATATTGATAAAAATGTAGCAAGAAATAAAATAACAACATAAAATCATAAACATTAAGACCTCGTTTTCTTTCTTTTTTTTTATTACTATACTTAAGTTCTAGGGTACATGTGCACAACGTGCAGGTTTGTTACATATGTATGCATGTGCCATGTTGGTGTGCTGCACCTATTAACTCCTCATTTACATTAGGTATATCTCCTAATGCTATCCCTCCCCTCTTCCCCCTCCCCACAATAGGCCCCAGTGTGTGATGTTCCCCTTCCTGTGTCCAAGTGATCTCATTGTTCAATTCCCACCTATGAGTGAGAACATGCCGTATTTGGTTTTCTGCTCTTGCAATAGTTTGCTGAGAATGATGGTTTCCAGCTGCATCCATGTCCCTACAAAGGACACGAACTCATCCTTTTATATGGCTGCATAGTATTCCATGGTGTATATGTGCCACGTTTTCTTAATCCAGTCTGTCACTGATGGACATTTGGGTTGATTCTAAGTCTTTGCTATTGTGAATAGTGCCGCAATAAACATACGTGTGCATTTGTCTTTATAGCAGCATGATTTATAATCCTTTGGGTATATCCCCAGTAATGGGATGGCTGGGTCAAATGGTATTTCTAGTTCTAGATCCTTGAGGAATCGCCACACTGTTTTCCACAATGGTTGAACTAGTGTACAGTCCCACCAACAGTGTTAAAGTGTTCCTATTTCTCCACATCCTCTCCAGCACCTGTTGTTTCCTGATTTTTTAATGATTGCCA
>NW_016804400.1:19570-22893 GCF_001698545.2 Rhinopithecus bieti
AGTTGCTTATCAGCTTAAGGAGATTTTGGGCTGAGACGATGGGGTTTTCTAAATATACAATCATGTCATCTGCAAACAGGGACAATTTGACTTCTTCTTTTCCTAATTGAATACCTTTATTTCTTTCTCTTGCCTGATTGCCCTAGCCAGAAATGCCAACACTATATTGAATAGGAGTGGTGAGAGAGGGCATCCCTGTCTTGTGCCAGTTTTCAAAGGGAATGCTTCCAGTTTTTGCCCTCACTTTCAATAATAAAAAAATTTAAATAAAAATCAATTAAAAAACAGAAAACCTGAAGAACATTATACTGTGTATGAATTCATTTTACATTGTTATGGAAAATAACCTGAGACTAGGTAATTTATAATGAAAAAGATTTCTTTGGTTCACAGTTCAGTAGACTGTACAAGAAGTATATGCCAGCATCTGCTTCTGGTGATGATATGAGGAAGCGTACAATTATAGTGGAAGGCAAAAAAGAAACAAACATGTCACATGGTGAAAGATGATATGAGTTTGAGTTGGAGGAACCAGGTTCCTTTAAGCAATGAGGTCTCAAGTGAATTAATAGCATAAAAACTCTATGACTGTGCCAAGTCATTCATGAGGGATTTGTCTCCATGATGCAAACACCTCTCATTAGGCACCACATCCAACATTGGAGATTACATTTCAACTTGAGATTTTGAGGGCACCTACACCATATCACAAACCAAATAGGCTAAACTGATGTGTACAGAACTCTCCAGTCAAAACAAGTGGATACACAATATTCTTATTTGCACATGGTGCATTCTGTTAGAACAAGTAAGTCTTCGTAAATTTAAAAAGATCAGCCAGCTGCAGTGGCTCACAGGTGTAATCCCAGTACTTTGGGAGGTCAAGGTGGAAGGATCACTTGGGGCAAGAAGTTTGATACCAGCCTTGGGACACAGTGAGACCCTGTCTCTACAAATAATTAAAAACTAGCTGGGCATGGTGGGGTAGGTCTGTAGTGCAAACCACGCAGGAGGCCAAGGTGGAATGATTACTTGAGTCCGAGAGGTTGAGGCTGTGATGAGCCAAAATTGTGCTGTTGCACTACAGTCTGGGCAACAGAGTGAGAAACCTTGTGTCAAAAAAAAAAAAAAGTTTAAGAAGAGCAAAATCATACAGTGTATGTTTTCTAACCAAAGCTCAATAAAACTAAAAAGAAAAAAAGTAAAACCCGCAAATAAAAAATATATGGAAATAAACACATTCTTCAACGTATTCTTGCACAGGGTCAAATAATTTAACATAACCTAATTTAATATTTTTGCTCAAGACTCAACATATTTAAGTGACAACTTAATTTGTTAAGATGTCAATATATCCTACAGTGGTGAACAAATTTAATATAATCTATATCAAAATTCCAAAAGTGTATTTATTACTGAGATATTGTTTTAATTTTTTTTTTTTTTTTTGAGATGGAGTCTCACTCTGTCGCTCAGGCTGGAGTGCAGTCTTGGCTCACTGCAAGCTCTGCCTCCTGGGTTCACGCCAATCTCCTGCCTCAGCCTCCCAAGTAGCTGGGACTATAGGTGCCCACCACTATGCCTGGCTAATTTTTAGTATTTTTTAGTAGAGATGGGTTTTCACCATGTTAGCTAGGATGGTCTCGATCTGACCTCGTGATCTGTCTGCCTTGGCCTCCCAAAGTGCTGGGATTACAGGCGTGAGCCACTGCACCTGACCTAAAATTTTTTAATTTTATTATGAACTATATCTAGAGAAACACACATAAAAAACAGAGGCTTTATACTTGATAATTTCAAAACATAACAAAAAGCTGCAATAACAAAAACTATGTGGTATTCACACAAAGACAGATAAAAGTCATGATAGATCAAAACAGGGAGCCCAGCAATGGACTCTTCTGTGTATGACCAAATAATTTGCCATAAGGTTGCCATGAGCAGACAATGGAGAAAATATAATCCCTTCAACAGTTAATGTTGAAAACCAGATATCTACATTGAAAAAATGAAGTTGGATGCTTCAATTGCATCATATACAAAAAGTATTTTAAACAAAATACTTAGACTAAAAAAAAAAACTAATGAAACTCTTAGAAAAAATATAGTGGAAAGACATGACATTGGTCTTGGCACCATTTTCTTAGATACACCATCAAATGCCTGAGCAACAAAGAGAAGAACAGAAAAATTTAACTGGGCTACACTTCAAAATTTCTGCAATCAAATAAAACACTTAATAGAGTGACAGTGTCACCCAAGAAATAGATGACAATATTTGATAATCACATGTGATAAGGCATGTGATTGAAAATACATAAACTCCTAGAAGTAGACAACAATAATTGAATCACCTGATTTAGAAATGTACAAATGAACCGGGTACAGTGGCTCACTCATGTAATCCCAGAACTTTGGGAGGCTGAGGTGGGCAGATCACCTGAGGTCAGTAATTCAAGACCAGTCTGACCAACATGGTGAAACCCACCTCTACTAAAAATACAAAATTAGCTGGGCATGGTGGCATATCCCTGATCTCAGCTACTCAGGAGACTGAGGCAGGAGAATCATTTGAAACTGGGAGGCAGAGGTTGCTGTGAGCCAAAATTGCCCCGTTGCACTCCAGCTTAGGCAACAAGAGCAAAACTCTGTCCCAAAAAAAAAAAAAGAAATGGACAAATGATTAAGCTAAATTTTAATAAAAAGATATACAAATGGGAAGAAGTATTTGAAAGGTTGCACAAAACTAATAATTTATAGACAAATGCAAAATAAAACCACAATACAAAACAAAATTATCTTACATCAATTAGGATGGCCACTATAATTTTTTTAAAAACACCATGTTGATGATGTAAAGAAATTGAAACCTATGTAAGTTGTTGATGAGAAAAAAGATGCAGCCATCATAAAAAATATCATGAATGTTCTTCAAATAATTAAAAATGAAATTATTATATAATACAACAATACCATTTATGACTCTATATCTAAAATATGCAACACAGTAAAATGAGGACATGAGGTACTCTGCTTGCATATCGCCCTACAGCAAGTATCATAACCCACCCTCTAAATAAATAAATAAATATATAAAAATTTAAAAATAAAAAATTTGTAAAAAATTTTAAAGTATATTTCAAGGCTATAGTAATAAAAACAGAATGGCATGTACAGAAAAATGGACAACCATCAATGAAACAGAAATTACTATTCTCACACATTTTAGACATGATGCAAAAAAAACTTTTTGAATGGTTTAACATAGAGTTTCTCAAAAATATGCAGATATTAGTGTGTCCCCAAAAGCAATGGCGAAGTAG
>NW_016804400.1:26119-36514 GCF_001698545.2 Rhinopithecus bieti
TATATATATATTCTTTTCTGAGATAGAGTCTTGCTCTGTTACCCAGCCTAGAGTGCAATGATGCAATCTCAGGTCACTGCAACATTCACCTCCTGAGTTCAAGCAATCCTCCTGTCTCAACCTCCTGAGTAGTTGGGATTATAGGCACATGGCACCATGCTAGGCTAATTTTTGTATTTTTTTAGCAGAGACAAGGTTTCATCGGGTTGGCCAGGCTGGCCTCGAACTCCTGACCTCATGTGATCTGCCTGCCTCGGCCTCCCAAAGTGCTGAGATTACAAGCCTGAGCCACCGTGCCTGGCCTAAATTTAATTATAAAGAAACATCAGTTTTATGCAAAGTTGAAGGTGCAGAAAACTTCCCTGTCGTGTAATTTTTAATAGTAATTTTAAGTAGTCTTTGTTTAGCACCCTGGAAAGCAAGTATCTCCTAATAGTTTTTTCGGAACTTTCTGGGTAATAAATGTCATTCTGTTTAAATGAGCATATTCTAAATCCTGTTCTGCATGGAATTAATAGAGCACACAGATGAAACCTCAACATGACATGTTTCACTTTTCACTAATATCCAAAGACAACTATGTTTCCCCAGTAGAAATCTTGAGTATCCACACCTTCTCATGTTCAACAGCTACAATGGGAACATTTTAAATATTTCAGGTCATAAATTTGTAGTGAGAATTCTGCATGGTATACAAGAACCCAAGATGAAGAGAATGTATAGAATGCTAAGGAATATAGAAAAAAATATTTTTTTCAGAACCCCTTGACTATCATACAAATCACAAAAATTAGTTAAAACAAACTCATTAGGGATCAACAGCACAAGCAGAGAAGTAAAAAATCTGCAAGTTCCAAACAGATGGCATTCCAAAAGGCAGAGGGGACACCGCTCTTTATCTGAGACATGCTCACCTGAGAAAAAAAGTGGTTGTTTTCTTTTCCTCCTCTTTCTCTGAAATGTATTTTCAGATAAGATGCCCTGGACATATCAAACCTGCATCTTAAGAGTATGCCTTTAAAGCACAATCTGTTCACCTGCTACCACCACACACACCCACGGGCAGAAAGACCGAGACTTGAAGAAAACATTCACCAATTTTTGTTGGTTATAACTGAAAAGATTTAAGAGCAATGGGAGAACAATGAGCTTCTCCATAACTATTAAAATATAAGTTTCTTTTTCCCTGCCCTCCCCTGTCAGACACCAGCAATCTTCTTTACAGTAATGGGAGCATGAACTGCACTGACCTCCTCCTACCAAATGGAAACAGGGCAGGCAGTGCAGCCTTCCTTTGATGCGAAGGTTGAACTAAACTCTCCTGAATGTATCTTGAATCCCTCAAGTGTATAAGTTACTTGGTAATCTCGGCCCTACTTTATGCAAAGTGATTCTTCAGGATCCAAAAGGGTCCAGGAATGGGCTTTTTCAACAAGTCCCCTGTAAATGCTGATTGTGCTTTCCCAGACGCATTATTAGCATTAGCAAGAGAAAGCAGGCACAGCAAAGAGTCCCTTACACCCGCCACATTTGTCACAATACAAACACTTCTGGTACAAATAAAGATAACCAATCTCCACCCTGAAATACTATATTTTTTGTTGGGTTTTTTAAGTTTACAGAGAAAACAGAAGGCAGCAATGTCTGAGTAAGTCTGCACCTGGGAAACCTGTACACATGTACTAATAAAATGTTTATTAAGCAGGTACTACGTGCTCAGGAGCATGTCACAGAACGCTACTGGGAATAACACATTTTGTCATTTAATTTTCATACCACCCCAGGAGCTAGTACTAAGTGTTGAATAATTTTCAGCATTTAGATTAAGAGCACAACAGATTTATTTCTTCTGTTTCTCTATCATTAATTTTAAAAAGAAAATATATAGAGTAATAATTCAATACAAAAGCATATGGAATGATACAATTACATAAAATTGAATAATCAGCTTCCAAATGGATATTTTGTAAATAATGAAATTAAGGCTGAAATAAAATTTTTGAAACTAATTAGAGATTAAATACAACATACCAGAATCTCAGGGTTACAGCTAAGGCAGTGTTAAGAACAAAATGTTTATCACTAAACATCCACAACAAAAAGTTAGAAAGATCTCAATTTAAAAATCTAATGTTACAACTGAAAGAATTTCAAAAGAGCAAACCAACTTCAAGGCTCACAAAAGTCAAGAAATAACCAAAATCAGAACTGAAATGAAGAAGGTTGAGAACTAAATAACTGTAAAAAGTTCAACGGGCCATGTGCTGCAGCTCACTCCTGGAATTCCAGTCCAAGGTGGGCAAATCAAGAGGTCAGGAGTTGGAGATCAGCCTGGCCAACATGGTGAAACCCCGTCTCTACTAAAAATACAAAAACTGGCTGGGCATGGTGGCATATGTCTGTAATTCCAGGAGAGTCACTTGAAAATGGAAGTGGAGGTTGCAGTGAGCTGAGATCACGCCACTGCACTCCAGCCTGGGTGACAGAGCAAAACTCCATCTCAAAAAAGGTCCATGAAGCCAGAAGTTGATTCTGTGTAAAAACAATAAGATAGATAAAACACTAGACTAATGAAGAAAAAAGAAATAATTCAAATAAAAACAAAACCAAAAAAAACCAAACTGATGCTTGTGAGGTTGTAGAGAAATGGAATGCTTATACGCTGCTTGTGAGAGTATAAATTTATTTAAGCATTGAGAAAAACAGTTTGGCATTTTTTCAAAAACCTGAAAACAGAATTACCATTCCCAGTCCCACAATTGGGAATACACCCAATAAATGTAAGTTATTCTACCATGAAGGCACACATATGCATATGTTTATTACAGAACAATTCACGATAGCAAAAATCAGAAATAAACCTGTATGTCTTCAATGGTAGAATGGATAAAGAAAATGTGGTATGTAAACACCATGAAATATGATGCAGCTATAACAAAGAACAGCATCATGTCCTTTGCAGCAACGTCGATGGAGCTGGAGACTTATTTTTAGAAAACTAGTGCAGGAGCAGAAAATCAAAAACTTTATGTTTTCACTTGTAAGTGGGAGCAAAATAACGAGAACATGTGGACACAAGAGAACAACAGACACTGAAGCTCAGTTCAGGGTGGAGGGTTGGAGGATGAAGAAAATCAGAAAACAAATCTGTTCAGTACTATGCTTAGCACCTGAGTGATAATATAATCTGTACACTAAAACTTCATGATATGACTTTACCTATATAACAAACTTGCACATACACTCCTGAACCTAAAATAAAAGGTAAAAGAAAAAAATTTGATTAGGCGCAGTGACTCACGCCTGTAACCCAAGTCCGTTGGGAGGCTGAGGCAGGCAGATCGCAGATCATCTGAGGCCAAAAGTTTGAGACCAACCTGGACAACATGGTGAAATCCCGTCTCTATTAAAAATACAAAAATTAGCTGGGCCTGGTGGCCCGCACCTGTAATTCCAGCTACTCGGGAGGCTGAGGCAGGACAATCATTTGAACCCAGGAGGCAGAGGTTGTAAAGAGGTGAGATTGCACCACTGTACTCCAGTCTAGAGTACTGAGCGAGACTCCCCCTCCAAAACAAAACAAAAAAAAAGCATTTATTGGAAATTACTATCTTGAAGAAAATAGTCGGGCCTAGGTAACCACAATCTGCCAATGAATCTCTGATGACATAACCAATAAATTTTCACCTGGATCTTACAAATAAAAAAACTAAATAACTGTACCAAGCCAATTATTGAATTTGGTTTGCTTCATCATGCAACTTATAACAGACTTTTCTTCAAGTCTCTCCCATGGATCACAACCCAGAAGCCATAGCTGGGCACTCTATGATTCTTTTTTTTGAAATAGAGTCTTGCTGTGATGTGCAGACTGGAGTGCAGTGATGTCATCTCGGCTCACTGCAACCTGTACCTCCCAGGTTTAAGCGATTCTCCTGTCTCAGACTACCAAGTAGCTGGGACTACAGGCGCGTGCCATCGCACATAGCTAATTTTTGTATTTTTAGTAGAGATGGGGTTTCACCATGTTGGTCAGGCTGGTCTCGAACTCCTGACCTCGTGATCCGCCCGCCTCGGCCTCCCAAAGTACTGGGATTACAGGCGCGAGTCACCGCGCCCAGCCAGCTCTATGATTCTTGAATCACACTTTGATTAAATTCTCTAATGTTTATACAGTGACTCCCATACATCTCTAAAAGGAAAAATGAGGAACTAGGGACCCCAGGGACTACAGCTCTTACCAATTATAAATCCTGCACCCTGAGTCTGGATTCTCCCCTGATGACTTTCCCATCCCTGTACAATCTGGGTGAGATGAGGCGCTGGGAGTGCAGAGCTGCCCAGAGAGGACTCCAGCCCAGAGCAAAGCCACTGCAGAGGAGAAAGACAGAACTCCCAGGGTCCCAGCCGCTGGCCCAGGCAGCATCTTACGGTTTGAGGGGACTAACAGCCGAACTGGGCCAAGGAAGATTTGGGTCTTCAGACTCTGGAGCTGACTGTGAGGAAGTTTGGGTCCTGTTACAGCCACTTTCAGCCGGTTCCAACCAGCCCCCACTCCTCTCTCACGATGACAGACCCAGCACTCACCATTTCTGGGTTTCCAGGGGATCCCGGTCTTTTAGCCATAAATCTGCGGATGCCTGCAGGACACAAGGCCACAGAGGCTTGACCTCTGGGAGCGAGGACGCAGAGCAGCGAAGAGAACTGGAGCTCTGGATACAGAGAAACACAAAAGGACCGGTAAAATTAGGGAGGCGTCCTGTTCTCTCCAGCTGCATGCCTGATTGTACAGTTTCTAACATACGGTCCGTGATTGGATAAGGTTTCAGACCCCACCCGTCACGCCCTGAGTGACATAGTATTTGATCAGACACTGGGCTGAATGAAGCAAAAGTAACAGCCTAAGCTGCACTCTTTACAGGCAGGGCTTCTTCCCTGATCTGAGCCAGGCCAACACCAGAGGATATTTGCATTTAACCTTGTGTATAACGTCATACGCATTTATAAATGATATATAATATAGTTATTCATAAATTGAAATAATATAATGACAATTATTTTAAAATTTCGGATTTTATGACCTTCCTTGCTGCGGATCCTTTGCAGTGATATGGTTTGACTCTGTGGCTCCACCAAAATCTAATCTCAAATTGTAATTCCAATCTCTGAGCGGTGGCTCAGCCTGTAATCCCAGCACTTCCGGAGGCCGAGGCGGGCGGATCACCAGTTCCGGAGTTTCGGACCGGCCTGGCCAATATGATGAAGCCCTGTCTCTACTAAAAATACAAAAATTAGCCAGGAGTGGCGGCGAGCGCCTGTAGTCCCAGCTACTCGGTAGCCTGTTCAAGGAGAATCGCTTGAACCCAGTAGGTGGAGGTTGCAGTGAGCTGAGATAGTACCATTGCACTCCAGCCTGGGCGACAGAACGAGACGCCATCTCAAAGAAAAAAAAAAAATTTAATTCCCACCTGTCAGGGCAGGGACCGGGTAGGAGGTGCTTGGATCACTGGGGTGGATTATCCTCATGCTGTTCTTGTGATAGTAAGGGAGCTCTCAAGATACCTGATGGTTTAAAAATGTGGCATGTCCCTCCTCCCCCGCTTCCCGGTTCTCTCTGATTTTCCACCATGTGAGATGTGCCTTGCTTTCCCTTCACCTTCTGTCATGGTCATGACTGTAATTTTCCTGAGGATTTTTCAGTCATGAAGGACTATGATTCAATTAAACCACTTAAAAAAAATTACGCAGTGTGAGGTATTTGTTTACAGCAGTGTGAAAATGGACTAATACATGCAGGCAGCCTGAGATTTCAAAAACGAGGCAATCCTCTGCAGTAAAATATGAGCTACATGTAAATTTTGAATTTTCTAGTAGCCAAATGTTAAAAGTAAAAGAAAAGGTGGGGCCAGGCCCAGTGGCTCACACCTGTAATCCCAGTGCTTTGAGAGGCCCAGGTGGTGAAAGACCTGAGGTCAGGGGTTCGAGACCAGCCTGGCTGACAAGGCGAAATCCCAGCTCTACCAAAAATAGAAAAATTAGCTGGACGTGGTGACAGGCACTTGCAATCCCAGCTGCTAGGGAGGCTGAGACAGGAGAATTGTTTGATCCCGGGAGGCAGAGAATGCAGGGAGCTGAGATCGTACCACAGCACTCCAGTCTGGCGACAGAGCGACTCTGTCTCAAAATAAAAAAGAAACAGGTGGAATAACAGGTAGAATTGATTGTAACAATTTAATCAGTCCAATATATCCAAAATATTATTGCTTTACTATGTGATTAGTATATAATGGTTAATAAAGCATATACATTTTTGAAGCTAAATCTTTGAATGTACCCTTGTATTTTACCTTTCCAGCACATTGCAGTTCAGACCAGCCACATTCCAGCACTCTGTGGCCATGTCAGAGGCATTTGAACCAGAGCAACTGCATCTGGAACAGGTGCTGGGTAAAATGGGGCTGAAACCTATGGGACTCCTATTCCATGAGGTCAGACATTCTAAGTCACAGGGTAAATAGCAGATTGGTACAAGATGCAGTTCACAAAGACCTTGCTGATAAAACAGTTTGCAGTAAAGAAGCCATAAAAAACCACCAAAACCAAGATGAGAATGAAAGTGACCTCTGATTGTCCTCACAGATCGTTACACGCTAATTATAATGCATTAGCATGTGAAAGACATTCCCATCAGCGCCAAGACAGTTAACGAATGCCATGGCGACATCAGAAAGTTACCTTACGTGGTCTAAAAAGAAGAGAAACACTCAATTTTGGGAATTGCCCACCCCTTTCTTGTAAAACTCATTAATAATCCACCCCTTGGTTAGCAAATAATCAAGAAATAATTGTAAGTATCTTTAGTTGAGCGGCCCACACTGCTGCTCTGCCTACGGAGTAGCTATTCTTTTATTCCTTTACTTTCCTAATAAATTTGTTTTTGCTTTGCACTGCAGACTTACCCAAAATTCTTTCTTTTCTTTTTTTTTTTTCTTTTAGACAGAGTCCCACTCTGTCACCCAGGCTGCAGTGTGGTGGCGCCCTCTTGGCTCACTGTAACCTCTGCCTCCTGGGTTCAAGAGAGTCTCCTGCCTCAACCTCTGGATTAGCTGAGATTACAGGCACGCACCACTATGCCCGGCTAATTTTTGTATTTTTAGTAAAGATGGGGTTTCACCATGTTGGCCAGACTGGTCTCGAACTCCTGACCTCAAGTGATTCTCCTGCCTCTGCCTCCCAAATTGCTGGAGTTACAGGCAGAAGCCACCACCCCTGGCTCTAAATTATTTCTTGTACGAGATCCAAGAACCCACTCTTTGGTTCCGGATTGGGACAATTTCTGGAAGCTTCTTTTCAGTGAATCACAAAGGGATGATACTAAGGGAACCCCCAACCCAAAGGAAACAGACGGAATCACCAATTGGCTAACTTTGTACGTGGTGGCGTACCCAGGTAAAGAATGGGATTGAGTGGAGTTAGAGTTTCTCCTAAGACAGATAAGATAAAAAGTCCCTTTTAATAAAAGGCAAGAACACTTGACAAAACTTGTGTTTGAGGCGCAACTTCGAAAAGTTAGAGTCTTTCCTAAGATTTAGGGGGTTAGAGGCCCCTCTCAGTAAAGTCCCTCTCAGCTAAGATTAGATCTGGCATTATAGAATGTTAACCACTGTTGCCTTTGTGGGTTTTTTTGTTTTATGTTTGTTTGTTTGTTTGTTTGTTCGTTTGTTTTGAGACAGAGTCTCACTCCTGTCACCCAGGCTGGAGTGCAATGGTGAGATCTTGGCTCACTGCAACCTCCGCCTCCCAGGTTCAAGCGATTCTCCTGCCTCAGCCTCCTGAGCAGCTGGGATTGTAGGCGCCCACCACTGCACCCAGATAATTTTTGTATTTTTAGTAGAGACAGGATTTAATGTTGGCCAGGCTGATCTCAAACTCCTGACCTCAGCTGATCCACCCACCTCCGCCTCCCAAAGTGCTGGGATTACACGCATGAGCCACCGCACCTGGCCTTGTCTTTGGATGAATCTACCTTGCACTTTTTGCTAATGGCTGTGGCTGACAGAATTAGGCGAGTACAGGATCGTGGAACATGGGGAGCTTTTTCCTCCCTAAGGTGGGAAACTTGAGAGCAGATGGAACTGCCAAAAAAGATTCTTTCACAACCAACAAGCGGTCACCTAAACTTTTGATTCACTGCAATGCATGGGTCCTTCTCTGACTTTCCTGAGTTCTTCACCTTTCCTGCTCCACCATAGGCAATGCTTTTTTCTCTGTCTCTTTCTTTGTCTCTTTCTTATCTTTTCTGTTACTATGGGTTACCATGTTGTCCAGATATCACATGTTGAAACTTCTGGTCAGAAGTCCCTGAAACAGACTGGGCATGGAGGCTCACACCTATAATCCCAGCACTTTGGGAGACTTAGGCAGGTGGATCACCTGAGGTCAGGAGTTCAAGACTAGTCTGGCCAACATGGTGAAACCTCATCTCCACTAAAAATATAAAAATTAGCCAGAGTGGTGGTGGGTGCCTGTAGTTTCAGCTACTCAGGAGGTTGAGGCAGGGAGAATTGCTTGAACTAGGGAGGCAGAGGATGCAGTGAGCCGAGATCGTGCCACTGCACTCCAGCCCAGGAGAAAGGAGAGATTCTGTCTCAAAAAAACAAACAAGCAAACAAAAAGAAACAAAAAAGAAGTCCCTGAAACAAACAACAAAATAACGGATAAAGTTTCCCTCTTGTTTTATGTTCTTGGGAGCTTGACCTTGTAGCCATGTAGCAGTATTTTTTCTTGGTTTCTACCATCCAGCATACAGAAATTTAGAAATTTTGTTACAGTTAACCCTAAAATGATCTTGAACAGTTAAAACCTTTGCAAGCTCAAAATGGCTGCTGGAGGCTTCTTCTGGGAGACTCCAATGGAGCCTGCTCAGTGCTGTAGCTCAGTAGCTGGGCTTTGCTGTCTCGCAGTGGCAGCCCAAGTTCAGGCTTCAATTTCTGGCATAGGAAATGAGTCCTTTGTGATTTGATATCTGTGTGAACATTTGTTGGTTCTCTTCCCCTCCAAGAAGCATTTTGGATTTTCCTTTCTCTGAGCTACTTTTGAAGATTCTAGATTTTGTAAAACTGTTTGCCACCTTTTGAAAATACCTTGTACACGTGTGGTTAGGTTAATAACCTTAGTTAAAGCTTATTGGTTTCAGGAGGTGGAGGTTGCAGTGAGCTGAGTTTGGCCATTGCACTCCAGCCTGGGTGGCAGAGGGAGACTCTGTCTCAAAAAACAAAACAAAACAAAACAAAAAACAAAAACAAAAAAGCTTATTGGTTTTGCCTGGGAGGTTATGTTAGTAAAGTTCAAAAGTCAGAAATATTGGCAGTGTGGCATGGCTAAAGCCAAGTAATAAGAGAATTAAATAAATTTTTTTTTTTTTTTTTTAAAGAGCATCATGGTTAAAAGTTGACTTAACTATTATTGTTATTTTATTTTATTTTTATTTTTTTGAGATGGAGTGTTGTTCTGTAACTCAGGCTAGAGTGTAGTGGTGCAGTCTTGGCTCACTGCAACCTCCATCTCCTGAGATCAAGCGATTCTCCTGCCTCAGCCTCCTGAGTAGCAGGGATTACAGACACCTACCACCACACTCGGCTAATTTTTCTATTTTTAGTAGAGATGGGGTTTCACCATGTTGGCCAGGCTGGTCTTGAATTCTTGACCTCAAGTGATCCGCCTGCCTCGGCCTCCCAAAGTGCTGGGATTACAGGTATGAGCCACTGTGCCTGGCCCAAAAGTTGGCTTAATTAATTGCAGATGTTCAAGCTCTAACAGCCTGGAAGTCCTTGGAAAAAACAGAGGAGGTGCCACAATAGGCATTTTGGGAAAAACGTCTGTTTTCTTCCGGAAACCTCAGGAATTGGAAGTAGATAGATCCCTCTCTAAGTCCAAGGCTCTGTTCCATTTTGCATTGCATTATCTGATGGTTTTACCAGGATAAAACCAGGATATCAGAAATTACTTTCCAGGATATCAGAAATTACTTCACATTGTGAGAGCATTTAGATATGTAATAACTAGTTAGGAAATGTAGATTTAGGCATGGCTAATGGCAGCTATGGGGGGATACTCGGTTTTTTGCACATTTGAATCAGTGAAGTGTGCTCTTGGCCACCTACAAGATATGGAAATGTTCCCTTCCCCCACTGACAGGTACGATGCCAATGGGAGATGAGCTGATTCCCTCTTCTTGGGATCCAGGGTCTAGTATAAAAATAGGAGTCTTAATTTTGGAGGATCTGTTTTGCCTTCCAGCTGTGCTTACTTATTAGGCTATAGAAACTGCTTGGTTTTTAGGCCGGGCGTGGTGGCTCAAGCCTGTAATCCCAGCACTTGGGAGGCCGAGGCAAG
>NW_016804400.1:36521-65952 GCF_001698545.2 Rhinopithecus bieti
AGAAACTGCTTGGTTTTTGCTTTCCTGGCCCTGTTTCTCCTAGGGATCCACCCTGAAGCCAGGATGGTAATCCAATTAAGAAACTGACAAATAAAAAATCTCACAGGTGCTTGATCTTCTTCCACCAGAAGAAGACCAGTCCAGCCTGGCCAATATGGTGAGACTCCATCTCTACTAAAAATACAAAACACATATAAATCTGTGTATAGATTTATATGTGTTTTGTGTACAATATGAAAGAGCTTTGATTAATTGGTTTAAAAATAATAAGAGCTCAAATCAAATATTTTATCAGAAAAATAGAAACCATGGTGTACTGTAGTTTACATCACTTTAGTAATCATTGGGAAATAAAAACAGTTTTACATGCTAGGTATGTGAAAAATGTAAAATGTGTTTTTGGTAAAAGATTACAAGATATCATGGGAATGTGGATTATTTTGGTCTAAATTAAAGGGTTAAAGGATTGTTTTAAGTTAGATAAAATAGTACGGAAGGTTTAACCAAGTTGTGAAAGGTTTGTAAAGAATTAAATCTTGTAAAATAAATTCTCTGTGTTAATATATTGGTTAAAGTAAAAGGGGTATTCAGTTTTTTTTTTTTAATAAATTGAACACTGGAATAGAGCACTAACCTGCTCTTTCACAAAAATTGTAAAGTGTTATAAAAGGATTATAGGAATCTTACCTTATGTTCAAACTGATTAAGACTGGATAGATTTGTCTATAAGGCTTTATTAAGAATTAGGTTTGACGTCAACTAATGCAAGGGTGAGATTTAGCTTTTTCCCATGAACAAGATTTTTATGCAATATTTTTAAAATGAAAGATTTTTGTCTGCCCTTTTGAATAAACTGGAGCAAAAGGAAAGGAAAAAAAAAAGATTGTTTGGAAAGTGAAGTCTTCCCTCTATTAATGAGTAAAGGTTTTTGCCTTTTTAAAATTTTTGAGTTATCATTTTGGTTAATGAGTGATTTATGGTAACCTGGGATTTGATATTTGACAAACTTTATAAAATCAAATTATAAATTATTTATTTTTCTTACCTAAATTCTTTTAGATATTAGGTCCCCTAAAGTACAAAGATGACATTTGGCTTATTTAGTATAAAAATCATACAGGAAGAATTGTCAGAAAGTATTGTCAGGCTGGGTGCAGTGGCTAATACCTGTAATCCCAGCACTTTGGGAGGCCAAGGAGGGTGGATCACCTGAGGTTAGGAGTTAGAGACCAGCCTGGCCAACATGGTGAAATCCTGTCTCTACTAAAAATACAAAAAAGAAAAAAAATTGCCAGGTGTGGTGGCTGGCACTTGTAATCCCAGCTACTCAGGAGGCTGAGGCAGGAGAATCACTTGAACCCAGGAAGCAGAGGTTGCAGCGAACTGAGATTGTGACATTGCACTCCAGTCTGGACAATAAGAGTGAAAATCTAGCTCAAAAAAAGAAAGAAAGCATTGTCAAATATGAAATGGTGTTTGGTTTTCCTTGGTTTGTATTTGTATAAATATGTTATTGGTATGTGTTTCAAAAAATGGAAAACTCCTATAATTCTGATATGACTTAGTGTATGTTACTAATAGTAATAATTGTTATGTAAAATTGTTGTATGCAACAGAAGTAACCAAAATCTCCCTGTCAATTGTGGCTTTAATAGTGGCTGTCCTAAGACTTCTTTGTCATCGACAATTGTTGTCTTGTTTTAATCCTCTTTGAAAAGTGATTTATAATCAGGTATAGGACGTTGACAGGTGCTCTTAAATGCAGATTTCTGATAAATTTGGAAATTTTGGCATTAGAATAAAGAAAAAACTTTCAGGACTCTCATGGAGAGCTGAAATGTGCATGAATATCAAGCAGAACAGGACATAACTGCATAGAGTAAACTAATATAAGACTGAAGTAATCTTTTTTTTTATTACTTTGCTTAAAACATTACTGATACTTTGTTGTGTTTTTCAGGGTCCAGGAAACTTTTATTTTGAGCTATTCACAGCTTTTAGCAATTGAGTAAAATACACTTCTGTAAACAAAATTTGGAGCACATTTTTTTCTCTCTACCTGTTTTCTCCAGAATTTGGAAACTATTTGTGAGTATTCTTAACTTACGGCAATATAATTTGAATAAGTGCAAAAGAATGTTTTCTTCTGCACCAGGACACAATTGGAGAAATTATTTTGCCAAGGCTTTGACTAGAAAGGCATACTTTCCTTTAAGGAATCAAAATTGACTTATAGAGCCAATAAAGGTCCCTTAGGAAAACTGGCTTTATACCTTGTCTACACAGTCCCTGTACAGGGTTCCTAACCTGTGGTAAGTAAATAATGTCACTTCCTGGCAGGCTCTTGAGCCCCAAGTTATCCTGTGATCTCAAAAGAGAAATTTATGCAACTCATATTTGAGGGTATAGACTCATGGCTGGGCTCAGCTTTAAAAAGTCTTATCTGAGATTCATTTCATGGAACAAGGTTTCATCAAATCCAATTTTTAAAACCTATGTAAAAATAATTATTCTTGCTGAATTTTATGCAAATAATCAGGCCAAGTATAACAAAGCAACTTGGTCATACCATGATTTGTCTTTAGTAAAATGGGAGACTGGAGAAAGAAAAAAAATTATACTTTAAGAACTATGGTACATCTGTTATTAAATTCTAGATTTATCTGTTGTTTTTGAAATTTTTTTGAAAGAAGTTGAATCTTTGAATAAACCAATAACAAGTTCTAAAATTGAGGCAGTAATAAATAGCCTACTAACCAAAAAAAGCCCAGAATCAGATGTTTTCACAGCCAAATTCTGCCAGAGGTACAAAAAGGAGCTGGTACCATTTCTTCTGAAACTATTCCAAACAATTGAAAAGGAGGGACTCCTCCTAACTCCTTCAACATCCTGATACCAAAACCTGACCCTGGTGGCACTGGTGGTAGTGCAGCCTGAGAAGGGGTGGGGATGGAGTTTATCCATGGGCCGGGGTTATAGGATTCCCTGGGCAGCACACTGCCTGGCTCCATTCTTTTCATCTTAGATTTACTGGGAGAGGTTGATACACAGAGAAAGTGGAGAACTATCTCAATAAAGGGTGTGAATAGGGTACTGAAATCAAGAACCAATCTTTGGAGGAGGGCTGCTTACATCTATCTAACTCTGAGAACAGATTGGGGCAGCATGGGATTGGAGGAGAGGAGGGAGCCTCTTAAGAGAAAGACCGTAAGAGACTGGGCCCCTGCCTAAAGCATAACAGGACGTAAATGCACGCAGTAAACTAACATAAGATTGAAGCAATCTTACATTCAATCTTATATTGAATCTTATACTAATTGAAGGCCCCTGTCCTTTGACAATGCTTTCTGTTTTGTTTTTGAGATAGTTTCACTCTTGTTGTCCAGACTGGAGTGCAATGCCGCAATCTTGGCTCACTCACTGCAACCTCCGCCTCTTGGGTTCAAGCGATTCTCCTGCCTCAGCCTCCTGAGTAGCTGGGATTACAGGTGCCTGCCACCACACCTGGCTATTTTTGTGTGTGTGTGTTTTTAGTAGAGACAGGGTTTCACCATGTTGGCCAGGCTGGTCTCTTACTCCTGACCTCAGGTGATCCACTCTCCTCAGACTCCCATAGTGCTGGGATTTCTGGTGTGAGCCACTGTGCCCAGCCTGCTTTCCGACAATTCTTCCTGTATGATTTTTATACCAAGTAAGCCAAATGTCATTTTTGTCCTTTAAGAGATCTAATGTCTAAAAGATAATTAGGTAAGAAAATACATAATTTATAATTTGATTTTAAAGTTTGTCAAATATCAAATCCCAGGTTGTCATAAATCACTCATTAACCAAAATGATAACTCAAAAAGTTTAAGGCCGGGCATAGTGGTTCACACCTGTAGTCCCACCAGTTTGGAAGGCCAAGGCTGGGGGATCACAAGGTCAGGAGTTCAAGACCACCCTGGCCAAGGTAGTGAAACCCTGATTCTACTGAAAATATAAAATTAGCTGGATATGGTGGCACGTGCCTGTAATCCCAGCTACTCAGGAGTCTGAGGCAGAGAATTGCTTAAACCCGGAAGGTGGAGGTTGCAGTGAGCCAAGATCATACCACTGCACTCCAGCCTGGGTGACAGAGTAGGACTCCACCTTAAAAAAAAAAAGAATTTAAACAGGCAAAACCTTTACTCATTAATAGAGGGAAGACTTCACTTTCCAAATAATCTTTTTTTCCTTTCCTTTTGATCCAGTTTATTCAAAAGAGCAGACAAAAATCTTTCATTTTTAAAATATTACATGAAAATCTTGTTCCTGGTTTGCTAAATCTCACCCTTATGTTAGTGCACTATTGATGTCAAACCTAATTCTTAATAAAAATCTTACAGGCAAATCTATCTAGTCTTATTCACTTTGATCATAAGGTAAGATTCCTATAATCCTTTGATATCACTTTACAATTTTTATAAAAAAGCAGATTAGTGTTCTAAGGAAAACCAGCTGTTCTTTTATTCCAGTGTTCAATTTGTAAAAAAACTGAATATACCTTTACCTTTAGCCAATATGTTAACACAAAGAATTTCCTTTATAAGATTTAATTTTTGACAAACCTTTCACAACTTGGTTAAACCTTCAGCTCTATAATTTGGGCCAAAAGTAATCCACATTCCCATGACTTCTTGTAATCTTTTATCAAAAACACATTTTACTTTTTTTACATACCTAGCATGTAAAACTGTTTTTATTTCCCAAAGATTACTAAAGTCATGTAGATTAAAACATGACTTTAGTAAAACACACCATGGTTTCTATTTTTCTGATAAAATATTTGGTTTAAGCTCTTATTATTTTTAAACCAATTATTCAAAGCTCTTGCTTATTGCACATACAATACTTATAAATACATAGATGGAAGAAGATCAAGTACCTTTAAGATTTTTCCTTTGTCAGTTTTTTAATTGGATTACCACTCTGGCTTCAGGGTGGATGCCTCGGAGAAACAGGGCCAGGAAAACAAAAACCAAGCAGTTTCTACAGCCTAGTAAGTAGGCATAGCTGAAAGGCAAAACAGATCCCTCCAAATTAAAACTCCTATTTTTATACTAGACCTGGATCCCAAAAAAAGAAAATTAGCCCATCTCCCATTGGCATCTTATCTCTCAGTAGCGGGAGGGGACATTTTCATACCTTCTAGGTGGCCAAGAGCACACTTCACTGATTCAAATTTGCAAAAAGCCAAGTATCCCCCCATAGCTGCCATTAGCCATCACTCAATGTATATTTCCTACCTAGTTATTACATTTCTAAGTTCTCTCATAATGTGAAGTAATTTCTGATAGTCCAGAAAGTAAAAACCATCAGACAATGCAATGCAAAATGGAATAGAGCCTTAGACTTTGAGATGGATCTATCCACTTCCAGTTCCTGGGGTTTCATGAGGAAAACAGATGTTTTTCCCAAAATGCCTATTGTGGCACCTCCTCTGTTTTTTCCAAGGAGTTCCAATTGTTAGAGCTTGAATATCTGCAATTAATTAAGCCAACTTTTGGGCCAGGCATGGTGGTTCACGCCTGTAATTCCAGCGCTTTGGGAGGCTGAGGCAGGCAGATCACTTGAGGTCAGGAGTTCAAGATCAGCCTGGCCAACATGGTGAAACCCCATCTCTACTAAAAATACAAAAATTAGCAGAGTGTGGTCGTGGGCGCCTGTAATCCCAGCTACTCCGGAGGCTGAGGCAGGATCATTGCTTGATCCCAGGATGTGGAGGTTGCAGTAAGCCAAGATTGCTCCACTGTACTCCAGCCTGAGTGACAGAGCAAGACTCTCTCAGAAAAAAAATAATAATAGTAAAAATAAGCTGAATTTTACCATGATGCACTTTTAAAATTTTGGTTATTTATTTATTTTGAGACGGAGTTTTGTTCGTATTGCCCAGGCTGGAGTGCAATGGCATGATCTCAGCTCACTGTAACCTCCACCTCTCGGGTTCAAGCAATTCTCCTGCCTCAGCCAACCAAGTAGTTAGGATTAAAGGTACGCACCACCATGCCTGGCTAGTTTTGTATTTTGAGTAGAGACAAGGTTTTTCCATATTGGTCAGACTGGTCTCAAACTTTCAACCTCAGGTGATCTGCCCGCCTTGGCCTCCCAAAGGGCTGGCATTACAGGTGTGAGCCACTGTGCCTGGCAAAAACTTTATTTCATTCTCTTATTACTTGACTTAAGCCATGCCAAAGTGTCAATATTTCTGATTTTTGAACTTTACTAACATAACCTCCCAGGTGAAACCAATAAGCTATTTTGTTTTGTTTTGTTTTGTTTTTTGAGACAGAGTCTCCCTCTGCCACCCAGGCTGGAGTGCAGTGGCCAAACTCGGCTCACTACAACTTCTGCCTCCTGAAACCAATGAGCTTTAACTAAGGTTATGAACCTAACCATAAGTGTATAAGGTATTTTCAAAAGGTGGCAAGCAGTTTTACAAAATCTAGAATCTTTAAAAGTATCTCTGAGAAAGGAAAATCCAAGATGATTCACAGAGGGGAAGAGAATCAACAAATGTTCACACAGATATCAAATCACAAAGGACTCATTTCCTAAGCCAGAAATTGAACCCTGAACTCGGGCTGCCACTGTGAGACAGCAAAGCCCAGCTACTGAGCTACAGCACTGAGCAGGCTCCATTGGAGTCTCCCAGAAGAAGCCTCCAGCAGCCAATTTTGAGCTTGCAAAGGTTTTTAACTGCTCAAGATCATTTTTAGGGTTAACTAGAACACAAATTTAAAAACTTCTGTATGCTGGATGGTAGAAACCAAGAGAACATATTGCCACATGTCTACAAGGTCAAGCTCCCAAGAACATAAAACAAGAGGGAAATTTCATCCATTTTGTTGTTGTTTGTTTCAAGGCCTTCCTTTTTGTTTCTTTGTATCTTTGAGAGGGAGTCTTGCTCTGTCTCCCATGCTGGAGTGCAGTGGTGGGATCTTGGCTCACTGCAACCTCTGCCTCCCAGGTTCAAGCAGTTATCCCTGCCTCAGCCTCCTGAATAGCTGGGACTACAGGTGCCTACCACTACCCTGGCTAATTTTTGTATTTTTAGTAGAAATGAGGTTTCACTATGTTGGCCAGGCTGGTCTTGAACTTCTGACCTCAGGTGATCCGTGTGCCTCGGCCTCCCAAAGTGCTGGGATTACAGGCATGAGCCACCTTGCCAGGCCTGTTTCAGGAACTTCTGACCAGAAGTTTCAACATGTGGTCTCTGGGAAAGATGGTGGCCCAGAGTAACAGAAAAGACAGGAAAGGGAAATACATATGTATCCCTTCAGCTCTCAAGTTTCCCACTTTAGGGAGGAAAAAGTGTTCCATGATCCTATACTCGCCTAATTCTGACAGCCACAGTCATCAGCAAAAGTGCAAGGCAGATTAATCCAAAGACAGGGATGGGTGCGGTGGCTCAAGCCTGTAATCCCAGCACTTTGGGAGGCTGAAGTGGGCGGATCACGAAGTCAGGAGTTTGAGCCCAGCCTGACCAACATGGGAAAACCCCATCTCTACTAAAAATACAAAACGTAGCTGGGCGTGGTGGCGTGTGCTTGTAATCCCAGCTACTTGGGAGGCTGAGCAGGAGAATCGCTTGAACCTGGGAGGTGGAGGTTGCAGTGAGCTGAGACCTCGCATTGGACTCCAGCCTGGGCGAAAAGAGCGAGACTCCATCTCAAAACAAACAAAGAAACATACAAACAAACACAAAGACAATTGTGGCTGACATTCCATAATGCCAAATCTAATCTTAGCTGAGAAGGACTTTACTGCGAGGGGCCTCCAACTCCCTAAATCTTAGGAAAGACTCAACCTTTTGAAGTTGTGCCTCAAACACAAGTTTTGTCAAGTGTTCCTGCCTTTTATTAAAGGGGACCTTTTGTTTTATCTGCCTTAGGAGACACTCTAACTCCCCTAAATTGGACTACTAACCTAATCCCATTCTTTACCGGGATATGCCAGCACTTACAAAAAGTTAACCAACTGGTAATTCACTCACCTAGTGACTCTGATAACTTCCTCACCCTAGCCTGGGTCCTCCTCTGTTAGATGGGGGTCCCAGGCTTCCTACAGATGGAAGCCAAGCACCAGCCCCACCTTGTGAGCCCACCTAGGCCTCTTTACCCCACTGACCAGTGAGACCCAACTGGCCAGACCTGGTGTCCTATTTGTATATTGCCCTTTCTCCCAGTGTGTTTCCGTAATGACTGCTGTGTGGAGCTTCCATATAAGCTGCAGAATACAGAATGTCCTCTAACGAAAATCTCCCTGTCAATTGTGGCTTTAATAATGGCTGTCCTAAGACTTCTTTATCATCCACAGACATTGTTGTCTTTTTTCAATCCTCTTTGAAAGGTAATTTATAATCAGCTATAGGACATTGACAGGTGATCTTAAATGCAGGTTTCTGATAACCCTGGAAATCTTGGAATTAGAATAAAGAAAAAACTTTCAGGACTCTCTTGGAGAGTGAAATGTTCATGAATATCAAGCAGAACAGGAGATAACTGCATGGAGTGAACTAATATAAGACTGAGGTAATTTTTTTGACTTTGCTTAAAATATTACTGATCCTGACTGGGCACGGTGGCTCATGCCTGTATTCCAAGTACTTTGGGAGGCCAACATGGGTGGATCACAAGGTCAGGAGTTTGAGACCAGCCTGACCAACATGGTGACACCCTGTCTCTACTAAAAATACAAAACTTAGCCAGGTGTAGTGGCACACAACTGCAATTCCAGCTACTCAAAAGGCTGAGGCAGGAGAATCACTTGAATGTGGGAGGCAGAGGTTGCAGTTGAGCTGAGATAGCTCCACTGCACTCCAGCCTGGGAGACAGAGTGAGACTCCAGCTCAAAAAAAAAAAAAAAATTACTGATCTTTTGTTCTGTTATTAAATGCTAGTTTCGTCTGTTGTTTTTGAAATGTTTTTTGAAAGAAGTTGAATCTTTGAATAAACCAATAACAAGTTCTAAAATTAAGGCAGTAGTAAATAGCCTACTAACCAAAAAAGACCCAGGACCAGATGCTTTCACAGCCAAATTCTACCAGAGGTACAAAGAGGACCTGGTACCATTTCTTCTGAAACTATTCCAAACAAGTGACAAAGAGGGACTTAATGAGGCCTTCATCATCCTGATACCAAACCTGACCCTGGTGTCACTGGTGGTAGTACAGCATGAGAGGGAGTGGGGATGGGGTTTATCCACAGGCCAGGGGTTATAGGATTCCCTGGGCAGCACACTGCCTGGCTCCATTCTCTTCATCTTAGATTTTTTGGGAGGGTTTGATACACAGAGAAAGAGGAGACCCATCTCAATAAAGGGTGTGAATAGGGGACTGAAATCAGGACCAATCTTTGGAGGAAGGCTGCTTCATCTATCTAACTCTGAGAACAGATTGGAGTGGCATGGGATTGGAGTGGCATGGGATTGGAGGAGAGGAGGGAGCTTCTTAAGAGAAAGGCCCCGAGAGGCTGGACCCCTGCTCCCTCCCTTCCCCACAAGGCCCCTTCAGCATCTTCCACCCAGGCCCTGTCAGTATCCTGTCCTTCCCTCTGTGTCTAGAAAATCAAAGTTCTCCAGGAGATGTAGCCACTCCAGGTGGCTGAAAAAAATGACTGTTTTCAGTCCAAGGAGAAACTTTGGGTCTGCTTTCAGGCAATGAAGTGGCTAAGTGAGAATGAGAGAAGAGGACCCAGCCAATTAGCAGAGGGAAGAACACTCTTTTTTGTGGCCAGCACAGAGAGCCTGTGGCCATAGCTCCCTGATCAGTGCCAGGTCCTGTTGCATAGTAATCACTGGGGCACAAATATTCCAGCTGGGCAAGTACTGAGAGTGAGACCTGAGGTGTGACTCCCAGTGCCTCACAGCTGCCTTAATGTCCTGCAGCTTACAACCATTTCTGCCAAGTGCCACCCCCATCCCAGCAGCGCCAGCAGGCTCATTCAGCACCTTTAGTGTCTGAGGCTCCACAGATTGGGATTAGGACATCAGGTCCTATGCCATCCTTTGACCGAGGGAGTTGAGCCCCAGGGACAACCTCGATGCAGGTGGGAACTTACTCCATGGTGTCTCTGATTAACCAAAACACCAAGTGGTCCTGCTGGTTGGATTTAGGTTCCCTAGGACCTCTGCAGGTGAGTTGGTGACCCATGAGGCAGGCACCCCCAATATTCTGACGCTCTGGGCTTAACTCCCCCACAATAGCACATGGCACCCCCACTTTACATGACACCCAGTGAAGGTCAAAGCAGCCTGAGTTGGGGAAGACTCTGACCCAGAGCCAGGATCCACCAGACAATTCTTCAAACCAAGGTCTAAAAACTCTTCCTCAAAATGCTTAGGGGTCAATATTTGCACTTTCCCAACCGCATGTCGATTTCAATGACTCAATCTGCAGCTGTAGCATGACAGAGCCTCCGGCAGACAACCTGGAATGAAGGCATGTGGCGCAATCTCACAGAACTTACTTATGGGCCACTGAAAACTCCAATTTCAAAATGCCACAAAGTATGATTCTTCTTTGGTTGTTTTGTTTGACCATTTGAAATGTAAAATTTCATCCTTGGCTCTATGGGAGGGGCAGAAGAGCAGGTGGGGACTGCTGCACTTTGATGACCCTCTGGGCAGAAATGACTCAGAGAGGAGATGACAGGAGGGGCGATGGCCAGCCCGCTCTCAGCCTGAGATTGACCCCAGGAGGGCGTCCCTGTCGGCACCACCCCATATCTTGGCTTCAAGGAGCAGTTCAGGTGAAGGAGCAGGGAACAGAAAAAGATCTTCAGACCTCAGCAAACAAAAAGAAGTTAGACTCAGGTCAGCAAGCCATGTGGAATGGATGCATTCAACAGTGCACACTGTAGCAGCCATTTGTTAAAAAAAAAAAAAAAAAAAAAAAAATATTATATTATATATACTTATATATTTTTTTTTTTTTAATTTTTTATTTTTTGAGACAGAGTCTTGCTTTGTCACCCAGGCTAGAGTGATGTAGCATGATCTTGGCTCACTGCAACCTGCACCTGCTGGGTTTAAGCAATTCTCCTGCTTCAGCCTCCCCAGTAACTGGGATTATGGGGGTGCTCCACCACGCCTGGCTAATTTTTGTAATTTTAGTAGAGGCAGGGTTTCACCATGTTGGCCAGGCTAGTCTCGAACTCCTGACCTCAGGTGATCCACTTGGCCTCCCAAAGTTCTAGGATTACAGCTGTGAGTCACAGCACCCGGCCAGCAGCAGCCATTTACATCAAGTTGAGCAAGGCACGATCAGCCCTAGTGGGACAGTGGTGAGGGCTCTGTGGGGTAGAGGACATTCTGTATTCTGTAGCTTATATGGAAGCTCCACACAGCAGTCATTACAGAAAATACACTGGGAAAAAGGGCAATACACAAGTAGGACACCAGGTCTGGCCAGCTGGGTCTCATTAGTCAGTGGGGTAAAGAGTTCCAGGTGGGCCCACAAGGTAGGGCTGATGGTTGGCTTCTGTCTGCAGGAAGCCTGCGACCCCCATCTAACAGGGCAGGACCCAGGCTGGGGTGAGGAAGCCATCAGAGTCATCAGGTGAGTGGGTCAGAGCTGGAAACAGAGCAGGCGGGGAGCCCTGGCATCTCCCAGTGAAGGCTGAGAAGCTGGGGTGGGAACACATTCCATAGGCAGATGCACTTGTCCCTTGCCCAGTCCCTGGGCCCCTCCCTCTGTCCAGTGAATGCCCAGTTCCTTAGGAGCCACTGAGGCCTGAGACCCATGGACACACCACCTGATCATCACCCCCAGGCCTTTCTGTCAAGACCAGACAATGCCCAGTACAGGCAGCTGGTCTAGGATTGGGGTCTGGGAAAGGGGTGTATATTCCTACATGGCAGGCGCCCTGACCTAGACCTGCCTGAGCTAGTTGCACCATCTCTTGTTATTCTGCCTATTTATGGCCTAGATTCAAAAGTCCAGCTGTCCATTTTGGCCACACCATTCCCTGGCTCCTCTGCCAGGCCCAATTGTGTCTGACCTACCTAAGCCAGCCCCACCTGTCCAGTGATCATCAGAATCCTGCCAGCCAGAAGGATCCAAATTTGTCCCCTGAAATATCCACAGGAGCCTGTCTTATTTATTTGTTTATTCATCAAGACGGAGTCTCGCTCTATCGCCCAGGCTGGAGTGCAGTGGCGTGAACTCAGAGGAGCCTGTCTTTTGCAGGGGCCACAACTCAGGGCCAGATTTCTGGAAACCCCAGAGTCAGGTGTATTCCTGTCCTGAATTCCAGCCTTCAGTCCTGGCTATCTTGTTTTTTGGGGACTACTCAGCACTGGGAGCTGCCCGAAGCCCCCAAATGGCAGAGAACATCCTGATCATGACAGCCTCAGCCCAAGACCCCAGCCCAAGAGCAAAAGTCAGTTGGTTCTAGTGTCTGGATAGTGACAACAGGTGAAGCCATCTGCACAAATACTGCCTTCAATCAGGTGCAGTCACAGACTAGGGGGGCCACAGAGCAGCCCCCAAGCCAGCCCTGCCCAGTCAAGAAATGAGGCAATCAGTGTGGCATGGAAAAAGGACCCTGTACTCAGCCAAAAGCTGAGCCCTGACCTGCCACCCACCCTGCCCACAAGGGACTCTGACTTCAGGCCGAGGCAGGCAGCAGAGTTGTCAGCTTCTGTGATTCTATCCCACGGCCCACAAGGGCCTGAAGAGACCCAAAAAGAGCTGAGCTAGGGGAGTCAGAGAAAGGCCTGCTGAGTGAAGGGCAGCATGGGCCTGGGCATGAGTGGGCACTAAGGGCACATGACCTGGCTCCCACTGGAGAGGAGGCAGCAGGGGAGAGTCCTGCAGAGCTCTCATATACTCCACTCAGCTCCCAGGTACACGTAGTGCCCATAAGCCTCTCAGGAGACCTAGGAATGGTTCTTCATTGGTCAAGAAATGAGGCAATCCCACCCAAACCCACACAGACACTGACGCCTGCACACATCAGAGAACAAACCTTTTGTGCCCAGGGTGAGGCAAAGGGAGAATATCCCCTCCTTCCCCCTGTGGATCCCAGAACACTTGCTCCTCCTGGTGCCTCCATCCCCAACCCCACAGAGTGCTGACCACAACTAAAGTGCTCCATGGAAAGAAGAGCCCATGGTTGGATCCCAAGAGACGTTATGTCCTGAACGGGCCATGCTGGGTCTAGGGTGGTAGTTCCCAATCACAGAGCCTCTCACTTTGCCACCCACTGGCCCTGTGCTTCAGCTTCCCTTGGTGGCACATGGTAACAATCCCACTCTGAAGGCTGGAGGACCCACAGAGGCCGCCACACCCAGTTAAATGGCTGCATTGTGAAAGTTGGGGGCAAGAGACATCCCTTGCCTTGGGTCTCTTGCCTTGGGACTGATGTCCATCAGGCCACAGCCAGGCCGGCCTGCTGGAGAGGGCTGTGTTCCCTGTACTCTGAGTGGGAAATGGTGCTCAGAGTCCTGGGTCACTACTGTTGACTCCCGCAAAACACAGGGGCAGACATGCTCCATTATGTAAGCCTTGGGTCAATCCCAGAGAATAAGCATCAAATTCACTCCTGTCTGAAGCTGTCTGCCCCGAGGCATTTGGGTTTTGGGGTGAGATAAGGATCTGGAGTCAGCATCAAAGTGTTCTGGTTTTGGAAACACATGAAGTTCTCTGCAGCTCTCTGAGGTACAGGACATGGTGCCAGGTCTGTGCTTTAAAGAAGTCTAAGAGGAGTGGGGGTGCCTGGAAGGAACTCTGAAGCCAAGGTTAAGGGTTTCACCTTTCCTACATCCCCACCGGAGACATTCCACAAAGTCTCATGACAAATTCGGAATAGGCAAATAATAATAATAATAATATAAAAAATAAAAAAGAGTTGGGATGCAGAAAAGTGGAGGGGAGAGGAGGGAGTGATAAGACATTACAGGGGATCATCTGGACCAATCCTGAAACACTCCTACCATATCATGCCCTATCAGTCCTCTCAGACAGCTGAGGAATCTGAGGTCTGGAGGAGGCAATCAGAGCCTGGACAGGCAGCTGGCAGCCTGGAGCCCCCAAGGTCCAGGCAGACACCACCCCAACCCTCAGCCAGAGGCAGATGGACTCCCAGCTCATTCACTTGGAAATCACTCAGGTTGGCTGTGCCATTGGCCTTCCCAAATCCTCCCCTTCCACTTACCAGACAACAGCCTTCCTGCAAAACTGCCAGGCTAGGGATGAGGATGCCTCAGTCCCCCTAGGAATTGGCTGTCCCAAGGGGGCAGGTGCCTGGCAGCCACCCACCAGGCCACTGCTCTCTTCTTACTGCGTGGAGCCCGGGGCTCATGTAAAGAGCAGGTGGCATGCATAGCGCTTAGCCCAGCTCGGCTGGGGACTGTAGGTGCTGCACCTCTGGGACCGTGGTACCCCTGCAGGTTGGGGTCAACGCACCCTTCCCCCTGCTGGCCCCACAAACCCTTCTAGAAGACCCACCACAATCTTCCTGACCCTGACAGCCAGCGGCCCCACAGCCCTGGGACATCTGCCCACTGCCCTTCTCCTTGCATTGGGCACCCCTATTAGCCCACCAGGTATGAAAGCAGGGTGGGGGCAGTGGTGATGTCAGAGGGTGTCACCTTGTCGTGCCCAGCACTGGGGGCTGGACATGAGCTCATGCACTCATACCCACCCTCCAAAGTCCAGCCTCTCACTTTGGCCAAAGCTGGCCAGGAACTGGGCCCTTGGGACAGAGGGGACAGACATCTCCGTGCCGACTCCCTGCAGCGTCCTCACGGTTGGGTGTCACTTCTGCCACTGCAGGTGCCACATCAAATGCTGTGCCCAGGTGGCTCCAGCGGCGATCTTCAGGAAGCGGGGGCAGCAAAACCAGGCACTGGCCCCACGGTGCCACTCACACCTGTAGACCACTTTCCACCCAGGCACCCATTCCGCGTCCTTGAAGCCTCAACCCTCTGAACCATTGCCTTGTGCTGGCTGAGTCTTTCTTTGCCTCACTCTCCAGGAGCTCTGGGGAGGTGTCGGCCACAGCGGCTGCAGCCAAGCAGAGCACAATTACGCAGGCCAAGGTGCCCACGGTGGGGAGGGGACCTTAGCGTCTTTAACTAGTGCCCTCGACTACTGGCAGGCACACTCCCTGCCAGGTCTGTATATGACACCCGCAGAAGGAGGGTTATGAGAAGCAGGCTGCTTATCATAACTCCAGTTCTGGGCCCCCAGATGTGGGATAGAGGGGGACAGGCAGAACTGGGATGTGACTGTAATGGAGATGGGTCTGTAAAGGGCTGGCTGGGAGCTCCAGTCTCCTCTTTCCTTGGTAGGAGGCCTGAGGCCCATCTGCAGCTCTCTTTGACTCCTTTTACTCTGCAGAACACCCAGACCCCAGCCTTCTCATGGAAATCGTAAGATGCATGAGGCCCAGGGTTCTTTTAGCCTCTTCCCAACCATGGTCTTTCTATTTCCCCCATATATTTGGGGGACAGGAGGCACTTATTATAAACTCAAATTCCACCCACCTTATAGTTAGTCCTAGGATCTGTCGTCTTGGTCAGAATCCCAGAGAGTGCCTCCCTACGTAGAAGAGGCCATTGGACATCTTATCCCACATTCTGTGGACATGACCTGCTATGATGTCTGTCTACTTTGAAGGAGTGTCTAACTCATTGAATAGAATTGAGGCCCGGAGATCTATATGCTGTAGTCATTAAATTATGCTAAAGTTCTCGAAAAGTAACCACACAAAGTTAATGGCTTAGTATTTCTGTGTTAAATGAAAGAATCCCAACCAGAACCTTCTTGGATATCTAAGTGGGCATGACACCCCTTTTCCAGCACCCAGGGATCCCTAATCTGCCTATATAAAGGATGATGACAGCCGAGCACGGTGGCTCATGTCTGTAATCCCAGCACTTTGGGAGGCCAAGATGGGTGGATTACCTAAGGTCGGGAGTTCGAGACCAGCCTGACCAACATGGAGAAACACTTTATCTACTAAAAATACAAAATTAACCAGGTATGGTGGTGCATGCCTGTAATCCCAGCTACCTGGGAGGCTGAGGCAGGAGAATCACTTGAATCCGGGAGGCAGAGATTGCGGTGAGCTGAGATTATGCCATTGAACCCCAGCCTGGGCAAAAAAAAGTGAAATTTCATCTCATAAAAATAAATAAAAATAAATAAAGGATGATGACTAGCTAGAAAAAAATCCCTCACACTTTCTTTAAAATAGAAAACAGATTATTAATTTATCTTATTGAATAAAACAGATTTGCTTTCTATGTGCTGTGTGCTCTTTTGCCTTTTACTATAGTTCACACTTTGACCTCAAGATCAGATAATCTATACTAGAGAAATACTATACATGTTAATGGACGTAGAAAGAGTGTTGATCATAAAATATAAACCTTTAGAAATAACACAGAAATTCACAGAGAATTACTTCCATAGGGAAATTTTTCAAAGGCCAATAAATGTGAAGAATATTCAAAAATCATGCTCTCAATAAACATCAGAGAATTTCCACGATAAAGTACAAACGGCCATCTAAATTTTCAAACTTTACATATTAACAAGAATGTTTAATATAGCAGACAATGAATTAAAGTCAAAACAATGAGATAATTTTTGTTTTTTGTTTGAAACGGAGTCTGGCTCTGGTCGCCCCAGGCTGGAGTTGCAGTGGTGCAGAATTTCGGATCACTGTAAGCTCCACCTCCCAAGTTCCAAAGCGATCTCCGTACCTCAGGGACCTCCCAAGTAGCCTGCCGGATTACAGGCCACCTGGCCACACGGCCTGGCCTAGATATTATGTATTTTTAGTAGAGACGGGGTTTCACCGTCGTGGGGCAGAAAAAGGGAAAAGGTATTAAGGATATGGTCAGCATGATCTCAAACTCTTCTGACCTCATGGTGATCCACCTGCTCATCGCTCTGCCCAAAGTGCTAGGATACAGAGCTGAGCCATCGCGCATGCCCAGTGCCACATGGGAATTTATCGCTGCTGCTTTTTTATATGATGGCATTATAGTATTTTCACATAGTATAGGTTCTCTTCGATATAAAAGCCTCCAAAAATTGTGCATTCCTTGGACTAGTCACTAATCTTCAAAGCAAAAACACATTTCTTACATTCTTTTTTTACATTGATTACAAAAGACCATATGAAGAATCATTTTGTATATATAATCACTTGTAATACGATACAGTGATACACATTTATCATCATGTTTTTATGCTTCATTAGATGCGGGAGGCGCAAATAGGGTTTCAGATTTATCAACTGGACATTCATGTCCGAGGCATAGTCATCATCTTTTTTATCTTCCTTATAAAATGTAGTCATCTGTTCATAAGGCTGCTTAAACAGAAAGTTATCTTAACTTTTTATTTGCAGTAGAAGGAAATAATATTTAAAATATTTATAGAGATAGTATAGCAAATAGAAGAACTCATTAATTATAAGGAATAACATAACATTTTTTCCTTTGTATATTTTGCCAGTTTAAGGCCCGTAGCTGTGCATTTATGTGCATATAAATGTCTTCCTACCACATCAAAATGTTTGCTTTTAAAATTTTTGCATTCATAAATTGAGAAGGGAAGCCGCAATTTATTCCTTATATAAGTGTTATAATCATTGATACACATCGACATTCACAAAAAGAATATTAGAAATCCCGCATGAAGCATAATGATGAGGTACATATTTTATAAAAGCATAATCAGATTTGAATGAGGAATGCTTTCCATATCCTTGAAAGAAAAACTGTGGCTTGGGTTTTAAAGTGTTCTGAGACTGAAGTATTAAGATCCTATTTCTATAAGCAAGATCAGTCTTACTAATTTTGCCACAACTAAGAGCTAATTCATTCACTCTATGTGTGCCACTAAATCAAGAGATTGAGCAAGTCAAAAAAATTATACAGAAATTGGAACTGAAATAAACAGTAGCAGAACTGAAAAAATATAATAGAAATGTTTAACAGGAGACTCAATCCTAAAGAAGAAAAATTCAGCAAACTCAAAGACAGGCTATTTAAAAATAACCAACCATAAAGTGAACAAATGTACACATTTCAGAAATTTCAGAAAAAGGGAGAAAGAGGAAAAGGAATTTAAATATATAATTTCTCATGTGGGGAAAGGAAAGAGAGATCAGACTGTTACTGTGCCTATGTAGAAAAAAGTAGACATAAGAGACTCCATTTTGTTCTGTACTAAGAGAAATTCTTCTGCCTTGAGATGCTGTTAATCTGTAACCCTAGCCCCAACCCTGTGCCACAGAGACATGTGCTGTGTTGACTCAAGGTTTAATGGATTTAGGGCTGCGCAGGATGTGCTTTGTTAAAAACAGTGCTTGAAGGCAGTATGCTTGGTAAAAGTCATCGCCATTCTCTCATCTCAAGTACCCAGAGACACAATACACTGCAGAAGGCCACAGGGACCTCTGCCTAGGAAAGCCAGGTATTGTCCAAGGTTTCTCGTCATGTGATAGCCTGAGATATGGCCTCGTGGGAAGGGAAAGACCTGACCATCCCCCAGCCCGACACCATAAAGGGTCTGTGCTGAGGAGGATAAGTGAAAGAGGAAGGCCTCTTTGCAGTTGAGACAAGAGGAAGGCATCTGTCTCCTGCTCATCCTGGGAATAGAATGTCTTGGTGTAAAATCCGATTGTATGTTCTATTTACTGAGATAGGAGAAAACCACCTTAAGGCTGGAGGTGAGACATGCTGGCAGCAATACTGCTCTTTATTGCACCCAGATGCTTGTGTGCATGCACATCAAGGCACAGCACCTTTCCTTAAACTTATTTATGACACAGAGACCTTTGTTCACATGTTTTCCTGCTGACCCTCTCCCCACTATTACCCTATTGTCCTGCCACATTCCCCTCTCCGAGATGGTAGAGATAATGATCAATAAATACTGAGGGAACTTAGAGACCGGTGCTGGCGTGGGTCTATGCTGAGTGCCGGTCCCCTGGGCCCTCTTTTCTTTCTCTATACTTTATCTCTGTCTATTTCTTTTCTCAATCTCTTGTCCCACCTGATGAGAAACACCCACAGGTGTGGAGGGGCAGGCTACCCCTTCATCTTAAAACTTTCCAAATCTAGAAAAGAATATGAACATCCAGCTTTCTGAAGCTCAAAATACCTACAGCAAGAAGAACCTAATAAAGTTTGCCCTTGGACATATTATGATCGTCAAAACACAAAGATAAAGCACAAATCTTGAAAGCAGCACGAGATAAATTCTTCACATAGAAGGAAATCTTTATAATGGTATCAGTGGATTTTTCAGCAGAAACTTTGCAAGAAAACTGGGAGAACATCTATTCAAAATGCTGAAAGAAGGAAAAAAACTGACAATTAAGAAGACTTTAACCAACAAGGCTGTTCTTTAGAAATAATAGAGGTCAAGACATTCCAACATTTCGAGACAAAAAAGAAGGTGAGGGAATTTATCACACCTCAACCTGTCTTGCAAGAAATGCTAAAAGGCAGTCTTCATATTGATATGATCGAATGTAAATAATATGAAAAACATTAAAGTATAAATGTTACTGAAAATGGTAAATACTTAGTGAAATTTAGAACACTCTAACACTGTAGTGGTTTTGCACAAGTCACTTTGAACTTTAGTATAAAATCTATAAGAATATTAAAAATGAAATAACTACAATAATTTGCTAATGGACACACAACATAAAAAGTTGTAAAGTTTGACATATATAGTATAAAATCTATGAAAGGGAGAAAATTTGTAAAGTTTTTCTATGCATAGAAGTTAAATTGTCATCATCCTAAACAAGATTGTTAAGATACAAGATGTTTTACATAAGTCTTATGACATCCACCAGGAAAAAAAAACTGTAGTAGATACACAGAAGAAAAAGAGAAAGTAATTAAAGCATATAAAAACAACAAAAATGAAACAAAAATTTAAGTTTGGGTGATGGCTTATGCCTATAATCCCCGCACTTTGGGAGCAAGATGGGAGAATCATGTGGCAGCCACAACTAAGGGCTCTGTTGGGTGTCTGCCATAGAATCTCTATACATCAGGTGCCTAATAAGTGCTGAGGCAGGTGAGGCTTCTGGGCAGATGGGTGGGTGACCTATAGACCTGCTTGCTTTGAGCACCTCCACTAACAAATGGGCCAGGCCTCCACTTTTCTTCCTATCTGTCCCATCTCATTTGATGTGCCCAGTCACCCTTTGCAGTTGGCACTGTTTGTGTCCCATACCCACTGTCTGCATGTGGACAGGGAAGGCTGGTGGGTGAAGAAACTAATCCAAGTCGCACAGTTGGTGAAATGTGGAGCTGGGATAAGACCCAGATCACTAGACTCTAGTCAGGGAATGGCTGGTCTGAGACAGCTGGTGCCAGAGGCATGGCCTGACCCTGCCCTGCCCTGCCCTAAGGAGCAGAGCTGCTCACCCCTTCCATCAGAGTCAACTGCTCTGCCAGCAGCTGGGGAGGGAATTCCACACAGGCAGCTCTGCACTGGGCTGGTTTTTTGCAGTTGCAATGCCTCAGAAGAGTGCGCAGCTGAAACCAAAACACCTAGGCAAGGGCAGTGTGGCTATGTGATGGGCCTGTTACTGGGGAGGATAGGCAACCCCCTCAGTGGGTGCAGTAGACGCTGGCAGCCGTGAAACGTTGTGGCCCACTTGCCACCTCCCTTCCTCAAAAACAGGGTGGATTCCACTGTTGGGGTGCATGAAAGTGCCTGGTCTCCACACTTCCTCCTTGGCCTTGTGGCAGCAAGAGCAGTGGCAGTAGTGACTGTGGCAGGAGCCCCAGGGTGGATCATTGGCCTCTGGAGCCAGGCTCTCAGAAGAATGCAGGCACAGCTGAAATGCTCAGGCAGGAGTAGGTCAGCTGCACTGTGGACTCGATACTTGGAAAGGCAGGCCTTGTCTAGTAGGACTGAGTCATCTCACAGATCTGTAAGGCTCTTTTCATTTTTCTCAATCATTCATCTGAAACGTTGTCTTCAGATTGGTTAATTTCTAGGGCTCCATCTTCAAGTTTATTTCTTCTGTTTCTAATCAGCTGATCCTCTCAACAGTACTTTTTTATTATCATCTTTCTATTTGGTTCTTTTATAATTTCCATTTCTCTGCTGAGATCCCACATCTGCTCAATCATTATGAGAATATTTTTCTTTACCTCCATGACCATATTTATAATAGCTGCTTTCCAATTCTTGTCATCTTATTACAACACCTTGAACATCTTGGAGATAGCGTCTAATGCCTGTTTTAGTTTTAGTCTTGTATATGAATTACATTATCCTGCTTTTTTCACACATCTCATGAATTTTAAAATTATGTGCGGGAAACTATAAATAACAATTATAGAGACCCTGAATGCTGTTGTGTTTCTTGAGGAGTATTATTATTTTTCTAGAAGAACTTAATTTGAACTCAACTCCAATCCCAAACCCTATCTCCCCTACAGTGGACAAAGCTGAAATTCTAATTCACTTCTTACCCACCCATGTATTATACCATATGTATTACATATAAATTATTTATCTATATAATTACATGTCATATTTTATCAAAATGTATTATTTTCCTGTGAGAGTCTTGTTAAACAAGATATTTCACTCTTACCTGAAGCCAGAAACTCAGTTTTGTTTGCTTTTTGATTTTTTTTTGTGAATGGAATTAAATACTATGCATGCTTTTTAATCTGGTTTAATTTAATCTGGTTTAATCTGGTTTAATCTGGCAACATTGTGATATTCATTCATCCCATTGTATGTATGTGTATTTTTTTTTTTTCAGTAAGGAAATGTTTGGTAATCTGACAGGAAAATGTAAAGACAATTTGAAGTCAGAGTTATTCTTTAACATCTGTTTTGTTGACAAGGACTGAGAGGAGGCAATTCACCTGTGCAAGATTACCTAAGAAAATGAGTGCACTCATTATAAACTTCAGAACCCAGCTGTGGCGACTCTGCTGTTTTTCAGGAATTAGGTACATTTAGTTTTTGCCTTGGTGGCTCCCTTTTCTAACAATCCCAGGGCTAGGGCCATCCTGCTTCTACAGGTGACATGGCAATTATGGGCGTGAGGGAGATGAACTCACAGTATCCCTTCCTTATAACCATGGTTCAGGGACCACAATTCATACACAGACTCACTCCAAGACTCAGCCAGGTAAGCGTCTGTTTCTCAGCTTCCTTACCAGTTAGTGATCAAGACTCAGGTGAGATGATGTCTGTAATTCTCTCACAATTTGTTCTTACATCTCACTGAATTATAACTAGTCAGTAGGTATTTCTAGATGAAATATTAATATTATGAATATATAAATGTACAGATTGGTGGAAGAAAATTTGAAATTATGTAATCAAGCTAGAAACCATCATTCTGAGCAAACTATAGCAAGGACAGAAAACCAAACACCATCCCTGGTGTGATTCTGTCCTGCACGGCTGTTCTCTGGAGCAGCGTTCCTTTATCTCCGTCCGCCTTCTCTCCCACCTAAGTACTTGCCGCCACCTGATGGAAGATTCGATGGACATGGACATGAGCCCCCTGAGGCCCCAGAACTATCTTTTCAGTTGTGAACTAAAGGCCGACAAAGATTATCCACTTTTATGAAAAGAGCACCAGTTATCTTTAAGAACGGTCAGTTTAGGGGCTGGTGCAATGGTGCAAAGAATGAATTGCAACATTGTTGAAGCAGAGGCAATGAAATTACGAAGGCAGTCCAATTAAAGTAACACTGGCAACTTTGAAAATGTCTGTACTGCCCAACGGTGTTCCCTTGGGGGCTTTGAAATAACACCACCAGTGGTCTTAAGTTGAAGTGTGGTTCAGGACCAGTGCATATTAGTGGACAGCACTTAGTAGGCTGTGGAGGAGATTTCAGAGTCAGAAGACCCCCAGGAGGACATCCTCACATCTGAAAGCGGTCTGCCCCCTGAGCTGGTAGCAAGGTTCCACAGAAAAAGTAAAACTTGCTGCTGATGAAGATGATGATATGATGATGATATATGATGATGATTTTGATGATGAGGAAGCGAAGAAAAGCACCAGTGAAGAAATCTATATGAGATACTCAACCAAAAATGCACAAAAGTCAATCAGAAATGGAGTAAGACTCCAAAACCATCATCACACCAAGATCAAGAAGGACAAGACTCCTTCAAAAAAACGGAAAAACTCCTAAAACACCAAAAGGACCTAGTTCCTGTAGAAGAATTAAAGCAAAAATGCAAGCAAGTATAGAAAAAGGTGGTTCTCTTGTCCCAAAGTGGAAGCAAGTTCATCAATTAATGTGAAGAATTGCTTCCGGATGAATGACCCAAGAGGCTATTCAAGATCTCTGGCAGTGGGAGAAGTCTCTTTAAGAAAATAGTTTAACAATTTGTTAAAATTCTTCCGTCTTATTTTATTTCTGTACAGTTGATATCTGGCTGTCCTTTTTATAAATGCAGAGTGAGAACTTTCCCTCCGTGTTTGATAAATGTTGTCCAGGTTCCATTGCCAAGAATGTGTTGTCCAAAATGCCTGTTTAGTTTTTACAGATGGAACTCCACCCTTTGCTTGGTTTTAAGTATGCAATGTTATGATAGGACATAGTAGTAGCAGTGGTCAGACATGGAAATGGTGGGGAGACAAAAATATACATGTGAAATAAAACTCAGTATTTTAATAAAGTTAAAAAAAATAGAAAAGAAAAGAAAACCAAACACCGTGTGTTCTCACTCATGGGTGGGAATTGAACAACGAGAACACTTGGACACAGGGTGGGGAATGCCACACACTGGGGCCTGTCGTAGGGTTGGGGGAGCGGGGAGGGATAGTATTAGGAGATATACCTAATGTAAATGACAAGTTAACAGGTGCAGCACACCAACATGGCACATGTATACATATGTAACAAATCTGCATGCTGTGCACATGTACCCTAGAACTTAAAGTATAATAATAATAAATAAATTATGTAATCATATTAGAATTTGAATTTTGTTTGACTATTTTTAATTTTAATAAATTCGTACAACAACAAATTGTTTTATGCATTTATGCAAATCTTTACATTTTAAGACACTACAAATCTGCACTAATTCAGAGTGGTGTATTTATACCACTTTGGGCTTAAGTTTGGAAATGCTGTAGTGTATTTATAATACTTAAGGATGGTTTGAATGATCACGTGATAAAACAAGATTTTTTTTTTCATGTTTCCAGAAATCTCTTTTATTTCTTTAGATATATAAAACACTGTTCTTTTATATTCTCTCTGATAATTCCAGTATCTGTATCTACAGTGTACGGGTTGTTTCTGCTGGGTCTCATAGTGTATTGTTGTCTTGTGATGTTTATGAATTTTAAAACGGGAGATCTCATTTTCTTTTCTTTTCTTTCTTTCTCTTTCTCTCTCTTTCTTTTCTTTCTTCCCTCCCTCCCTCCCTCCCTCCCTCCTTCCTTCCTTCCTTCCTTCCTTCCTTCCTTCCTTCCTTCCTTCCTTCCTTCCTTCCTTCTTTTCCTGTAGAGATGCGGTTTCTCACTATGTTGCCCAGGCTGCTCTCAAACTCCTGGCCTCAAGTGCTGGGATTCCAGGCGTGAGCCACCGCGGTCGGTGGAGATAGTCATTTTCCTTGGAACTCGATCAACACAAAATCCTGAGGCCGCCTGTGGTTGTTTCCTCTCGGGCAGATTCTCAACCAAGGACAATTCTGCCCACAGGGACACATTTTGACATCCTGAGACAGTTCTGAGTGTCACAACTGTGTGTGCACGCACTTGTATGTACCTGTGCACGCTACTGGCACCTCGTGGATAGAGGCCAGGGATGCTGCTCATATCGTGGAAGGAGACTGACCCACCCAGCATCACTAGGGCGGGCTCCAGGGAGGGTCTGCATGTGCCTCTGCCAGCCACCTAGACCGTGCCAGTCGGGAGCCACTTTAAATTCTCCCCTCGTAGTCTGCAGGGCCACGCACTAGCTTGATTGCAAACTGTAAACTTGGAGGACCTATATTTTTTTCACCTTGCATGGTACACCAAGGCTGAGAGACAGTTTTTCCAGAGGTGCCAGCCTGTCTCACATTTCCTCTTTAGCTGCGGGGTCCAGCTCTACATGGGCGGTCTCTCGATGAAGTTACCCCAGGACAGACACTATTCTGTCTTCTGCTTCCAGTCCTGTAAAGAGGCCAGGATCCCCCAGGGCATGGCAGGCACCCTCAAAGGCAGACGTGGGGAGGCCCTGGTGGGCAGACCCCAGCCTGCTGATGGGGGGCCTTCTCCCCGGCTGCCGCTGGCCCACCCACTGCACTGCAGTCCACCCGGTGCTGGGGCTGTGGGGCACAGGCCTTCAGGACCCGCTCCTTTTCCCACCCACGATGTCCAGGCCTGGCATCCTTATGTCTCTGGAAAGCCCACTCCCATCCTCAGGGTAGGAGGGCAGCTGCACGCTGGGCTGTCTTGGGCCTGTCCTAGAACACCCCTGCAGCCTGGGTGCGGCAGGGAATGCGGCTCTGTGGGGTTCCTGTGGGCAGGTTAGCGTGGAGCTGGGTTCCAGAAGGGAGTTGCTGCCCTGCCTGCCAGGACCCCACCTCTGAGACAGGGGTGCCTTGTGGAACAGTGCACCAAAGTGCTCTGGGCACGAGGGGTCCCTGCGCCCCCCACACACTGACCCTGCATCGGGGTCCGTGCACCCCCCATACACTGACTCCTCATCAGGGTCCCTGCGCCCAACACACACTGACCCTGCATCGGGGGCTATGTGCCCCACACACACTGACCCTACATTAGGGGCCCTGGGCTTCAGAATCCACCCATGACGTTGCCATGCCCCTGGCTCTGGTGGCACTGGGGCCCTCCAAGCTGGGCTGAGCATGGGGCCCCCACCAGTGCGTATCCCAGAACCAGCGGGAGTGGGCCTGGGCAGGGGGGCAGGGAGTGACACCCAAGGTGACCTGCCCCAGCCTCCTCCTGTACCGTGGGGGTTCTCCTTTTCCTTGGCTGAGGGAAGTGGCCTCTCCCCAAAGAAACCTGGGTTCAGGCTGGGAGTGGGAGGAAAGGGGGATGTGTAGGACACCAGACTCTGGGAATCCTGAGTGGGGGGTGACAGACTCTCCCTATGACGTGCCTGGGAACTGTCTGGAGGCCCAGGTTGATCCCCCTCCTGGGGACAGGGCCCTCCTGGGGAGCCAGGCTCACAGGTTGTTTTGTGGGACTCAAAGTGGGGCAGCCACGTTGGGTCCCACAGGATGAGGAAGGCCATCGCCTGGCCAGAATGAGGAAGGCCATCACCCTGGGGTCTGCAGGAGGCACACGCAGGCCAAGCTCTAGTCTACCTGGCTCCGGGATCCGCTGCAGCCAGTCTCTCAGGCTTGGCCAAGACCTGAAATCCGACCGCCATCCCCGGGGCTCCCGTGCCAGGCGGGCATCCCCTGCTTAGAGGTCATCCCCACCCCCTCCATCTGCTCCCGCCCGGGCGACAGCCGCTTTGTCCTGGTGCCCTGGTTGAGGTCGGGGGAAGCTGCCCTTGGACCCGCAGGTCTCTGGCGCAGCGTCGGCGCCGCAACGGAGCCGCCTGGCGCCCACTGCAGGCCTTTGTCGGAAGTGCAGCCTGGCGCGAGCAGTTCTTTTCCCTGGCGATGGGACCCCAGGGCAGGCAGCATCGCTGGAAGCCAGGGCAGCCAGAGATCTGGTAACTCGTGGAGGGGTCCCCCACTGTCCACTGACAGCGGCAGTAGTAGCTGCGGACTATGCGGACTCAAGAGAGCTCCAGCCCATGTCAGCACCTGAGGCCAAAACCAAGTCAAGGGCTCGGTGTCCGGGTCAGCCGGGGACAGGCCTGGGGAACCAGGATGGCAAGGCGGACAGGAAGGCGCCGACTCCTGGACTGCCTGGGCCTGCTGGGGGTCTCCAGCCAGAGAGGTTGGGTGCGACAAGGCGCCCGCCCTCGAAGGGCTGAGTGCCAGGCCGGCACTGGGGGCCCACTCAGTCCACACCTGCAAGATGAAGGTGGAGTACAGAGACTTCGCGTCCTGCTGGCTCAGGGCACCGGCCTCAAACAGCTGCTTAATGAGCACCTACTTCTCCTGCTCCAGCTGCGTGATGCGCTCACTCTTCTCGGTCACCTCCTGGGTGAGGAGTCGGTTCCGCTCCTTCAGCATGAGGATGATCTGCTGCTGCCATCCCGGAGACAAGGTGGACGTCAGGGCAGAGCAGACGGCCCGGAGGAGGACGTGGGCAGGGCCTGGCTGGCCCAGGCTGCAGCCAGCAGCTCCCCCGGCCACCGGGCCACCTCCTCTACCTTGGGCAGTAGCCGTCCCAGTGGGCGAGGGCTCCCCACAGCCCCAATGTCGGCGCTGGCTCTGCTCTGGCCCAGGCGGCACTGGCACTCCTGCAGTCGTTGCAGCTGCTGCTGGTGCCAATTGCGGCCCGGCACCATCATCTCCAATCCCTGCGGCAGCATCTCCCTCTCCTGCTCCAGCTCCTACATCTGGTCAGCAGGCCGCAGTCCACGCCGCTGGTGATGGTGTGCCTCCGACGTTCCCCTCGGGCACGGGGGGGCATCCGGGTATCCCCTGAATCCGCCTCCAAGGTCCTGCAGGCCGCTGCACCTGCGTCCGCGCGCTGGCTCGGTTCCAGCGACGGGCTCTGGGACCGCTCGCGCTCGGCTGGGCAGGGCGGCGCCTTGGCGGGGGCGTACAGCTGCTCCAGGCTGCGGGCCGGGCCTCTGGGACCTGTCAGAGGGGCGCGAACGCCCAGGGACAGGGGCTTCCTCTCCAGGACCGTCAGCAGATCGTCAGCCGGTGCAAACAGCAGGCGCTGCGGCGGCTGGTCTCCGGGCCCGGCCCGGGCGCGCGTGGGGTCCCGGGTGCGGCAATCGGCTTTCAGCAGCGAGGTGCGCAGGCCGGCAACCAAGCGCTGGAAGGTCAGGTAGCAGCTGGCTGGGGCCACCTGACTCAGGCCTTTCAGCACCCCGCTAGGCAGCCCTCGCGCTTTGGCACCCTGCCAGCAGGACTGGATCTCTCGCAGGTGCACGCAGCCGCGCCGCCGGTGGTCCAGGATGTCTAACAGGGTGAGCAGGCTCTGCAGGAAGGCGCGCGGCAGCCCATCCGTGCTGCGCGCGGGCTAGGCGGGAGACACGCAGCCCCGCTCGGCCGTCGCGGCCCGGGCCATGGGCTCCCAGCCTGGGTCCCCTAGACCACCCGCATGAGTCCCCGCGTGACTCCACCGCGGGGCCAGCCCTGCGCACTCCCAAGACTTTCAATATACTTCGCATTAAGAAGATTTTAGTAGATGACCTTAATAAAGTTACGTTTAATCCTATTATACTAATTGCTAATAGGGAGGTTTGTTTGTTTGGTTTTGCTACCACAAAACTATCTGAAAAGAACATCTTCTGCTATGTGTCTTATATAATTTTTATAGGATACATGAAACGTTGCATGCATGAATGTGATACTCAGCATGATATCAGAGTGATGTGATATGACAGCCATTCAATGCCTTATTTTTTTTTTTCCAAAATACTTCTGGTGATTGCTTTTTCCATTAGCACAAAATCTACTTAAGTTCAGTTCTACAAACACCCATGATTCATTTTTATACATGTGTCACAGTTCTGGGTAGTGAAAACTAAATGAAGGAATGCAAAAAGTGAAAACTAAATGCGTACTAAAGAAGTGTGTCCTGAGGGCCCGCTCAACATGGCAGAATAGGAACAGCTCCAGCCTCCAGCTCTCAGTGTGAGGGACACAGAAGATGGGTGATTTCTGCATTTTCAACTGAGATACTGGGTTCATCTCACTGGGGCGTGTGGGACAGTTGGTGCTGGTCCTGGTCCACAGGCGCAGCCCAACCAGCCAGAGCTCAAGCAGGGTGAGGCATGCCTCACCTGGGAAGCGCAAGGGGGAAGGGAATTCCTTTTCCTAGCCAAAGGAAATTGAGACACACAACACCTGGAAAATCAGGTAACTCCCACCCTAATAGTGTGCTTTACTAAGGGTCTTAGCAAACTGCACACCAGGAGATTATATCCCACACCTGGCCCAGAGGGTCCCACACCCAGGGAGCCTCCCTCATTGCTAGCACAGCAGTCTGAGATCTAACTGCAAGGCAGCCACGCTGGGGGAGGGGCGCCCACAATTGCTGAGGCTTAAGCAGGTAAACAAAGCGTCCCAGAACTCCAATTGGGTGGAGCCCACCACAGCTCAAGGAGGCTGGCCTGCCTCTGTAGACTCCTGCTCTGGGGACAGGGCGTAACTAAACAAAAAGGAGCAGAAACCTGGGCAGAGGTAAATGCCCCTGTCTGACAGCTTCAAAGAGAGCAGTGGATCTCCCAGCACAGAGGTTGAGATCTGAGAATGGGGAGACTGCCTGCTCAAGTGGATCCCTGACCCCTGAGTAGCCTAACTGGGAGACATCCCCCACTAGGTGCAGACCAACACCTCACA
>NW_016804401.1:0-11052 GCF_001698545.2 Rhinopithecus bieti
GTGTTCCCAGCGGCTTTGTTTACCTACTTAAGCCTCAGCAATGGCGGGCCCCCCTCCCCCATCCTCGCTGCTGCCTTGCGGATAGATCGCTGCAGATTGCTGTGTTTGCAGTGAGGGAGGCTCCGTGGGCGTGGGACCCTCCCGGCCAGGGTGTGGGATATATTCTCCTGGTGTGCCTGTTTGCTTAAAGTGCCGTTTTGGGGTGGGAGTTACCCGATTTTCCAGGTGTTGTGTGTCTCAGTTCCCCTGGCTAGGAAAACGGATTCCCTTCCCCTTGTACTTCCAGGTGAGGCGATGTCTCGCCCTGCTTCAGCTCTCACTGTTCAGGCTGCAGCAGCTGACCAGCACCGATTGTCCGGCACTCCCTAGTGAGATGACCCCAGTACCTCAGTTGAAAATGCAGAAATCACCGGTCTTCTGTGTTGCTCGCGCTGGGAATTGGAGACTGGAGCTGTTCCTATTGGGCCATCTTGCTCCGCCCCCCCAATTTTTTTCTTAAAGTCAATAAAGCCATTTAAAAAATAGAAGCTGACAAATTGATAAACTAACATTGTAATTTTATGTAAATAAAGAGAAAGAGAGAGAAAGAGAGCTGTGTGAGCTCATATACTTCCAGTTAGAGCATCTTTTCTCATTCTGCTCCCACCTCAAAGGAAAAGTCATATAGTGGATTGAACATGATTTTAAATCAGAAATCAGGCTCCATCATTTCCTACCTATGATATATTGGCCAGTATACACAATCTTTTTATTTCTATATTTTGATGCACTTAAAATGTATTTACAGGATGGGTAAAGATATTAATTATGACATTTACAAAGAGTTTGATGTGGTTCAAAAGTGGCAATTATTTTCAAAATTATGTCAATAGAAATAATTTGAAGAAATGTTTTGTTGCTATGTCAAAGCCCACTTTTGATATTTAAAATAAATAACACTGAGTTTATAATTCAATATGAGGTATTTTTTTCAACTTTCTTATAATAATTTAATCTTCATCCTTTTCAGCCTGTGGAAGTAATTATTTCTTTCAGCTTTAACCATTTTAACTTTTGAATATTTTCCTCTATTTTCCGCTTGATCATAATTCTAATTTTTTTTTACATTTTTAGTTTCTTCTTTTTTCTGTACATAAAAGAATATTGGTTGGATATTCTCCATGTCTTCTTAAACCTTTAATTACCTTTATGTTGTGGTAAATAGTTATCTTGTTTAATAAGCACTTAAATTTTGGTGTTTCAATTTGCTCTTACGCATTCATTCTGATTTTGTAACCCAAAAGAAGTGATTTTATGTTTACATTTGTTTTAAATTAAATGTATACCTTTTGCATGAGTTTCCTCTCATGTAATATAAAGCAATAGCTAATACGTCTTACCAGAGATTTTGAAGGTGTTTCCATTTCTTCAAATTGGATTAATTTTAACTCCTGTTGATGACTTCTTTCCCGGTTATGCTAATAGGCCTGGAATACCTTATATGATTTAATTTATTTTTAATATATGTCTCTTGTTGTTTTCTATTTTTTGTTTTGATTCTTGGATTTACAATACTAATTTTGATAATTTTGTATTAGAGAAATATTTTTTTATTACTACATAAATTAACTTGTAGATAACGTATACACTGATAATTATTCTTTGTTTTCTCTTCCCTAGAGGAATGAAGAAAAGACTAGTTCAGAAGTGGAAGAAACCTTGATTTTGGAAAAGTAATTTTAGTGTCACAATGAGGGAAAACACAATGTATGCCCTTGGTTTGAAATAATAAGGATTTTGATAAAGATGGGATTAGGATGCAATATTAAAAGTCATTGAGAAGGTTCACATGACTAAACTGTAGTCAGGAAGCAATGAAATGAGTTAAAAGCCGTAGGATGACATTTAGGGAGCATTCTTCGTTCACTTCACGCTAATTCATCACAATGTCTACTTCTTTGAGAGAAATGCAATCCTCTTTACAGAGTCACTGAAAGCTTGTTTCACTTGCTCGTTCCTCAAGGTATAAATGAAAGGGTTCAACAAGGGTGCAACAGAAGTAGTAAGAACTGAAACTCCTTTATTTATGGCCACTTCATCTTTTGGAGAGGGCTTGATATAGATGAAGATGCAGCTTCCATAGGCAATGGAAACCACAATCATGTGGGATGAACAGGTAGAAAAGGCCCTTTTCCTTTGCTGAACAGAAGGGAACCTCAGAATTGTTCTGACTATGTACAAGTAGGACAGAATCACACAAACTAGGGTGATAATAAGTGTAAATACAGCCATAACAATAACTATCTGTTCTATTACCCATGTATCTGAGCATGAGATCTTTAGGAGAGGACCTGCATCACAGCTAAAATGATCAATGGCGTTGGAGCCACAGAATTCGAGCTGGAGGCCTAAGCTCAGTGGTGGAACAATGATCATCAAGCCAGCCACCCAACAGCAGAGGACTAATAAGGTACACACCCTGTTGTTCATGATGACCATATAATGAAGGGGTTTACAGATGGCCACATAGCGGTCATAGGACATGGCTGCCAGGAGAAAAAATTGTGTTGCTCCAAAGAGAATAACAAAGAATATTTGACTGGCACAAGCATTGTAGGTAATGGTATTTTCCCCCATTGATATACTGTACAAGAATCTAGGAATACAGACTGTAGTAAATGAGACTTCTAAGAAGGAAAAATTTCTGAGAAAGAAGTACATAGGAGTTTTAAGGTGATGGTCCACCAATGTGAGGGTGATAATAGTCAGGTTCCCTGTTACACTCAACATGTAGGTGAGAAATAGAAAGATAAAAAGCAGAACTTGCAGGGGTGGGTCATCAGTCAGTCCCAGCAGGATAAAAGTTCTTATTACTGTGCAGTTTTTCATCACTGTTCTTTGATATCTACCCAATCCTTGTTTAAAAATCACGGTTTATGAGGAAGTAGATATTTGAATTCTATAGCAAAAGGTTATGCATCTAGAAGCCAAGTCGACCAGCCTACGTTTATTTTCCTCCCTTTATAGAATAATCAATGTTGCCACTGTTTCAACAACCTTCCTAAACCTCACATATATGAGCAGTGGATATTTCCTTAAGAAATCAAGTTTTGTAAAATAGTCCAATTTTTTCCTTGATCATCCTTATCCATCAGAATGTACAAATGCAGTTGATTGTAGTTTGTTACATGGAATGGATTTACAAATGGGTTAGAAAGAAATGATGCCATTTTGTAGGTACTTAAAAATTCTTTGTCCAGGACAAACTCTGAATATAAGATACATCCAGGTAATTAATAACATTAATTCTCTTCAGTTGTTATTATCTGAGGATTGTATTAAGATTAAGATGCATTTCTCCTGAAAAGCAAACAAACAAGCACACAACAATGACAACAAAATACAATCGTTGTCCCTGAGCCTTTCCCTGGTCTTTTTATTCTTCTCTGCGGGCATTCCTTATTCTCAACCCTCTATTACCTGTAGATGGGATGATGTACAATTATTTTATCTATAATGTGAGAAAAAGTTGTGTTCAAGGTTTTTACAAAATGAATATTCTCATATGCTTTCATTTGATATTCAGTTAATTGTGATTCTTTCCCCCTCAAAGCTCCAGAAGCAAATCTACATTTAACACCACTAAATATAGTCTTCTAGGCTGTGTCTTTTCAATATATTTTAGGTCCTTTAAAAAGACATCGTGTATTCTCACTTATTCTGAAATCAAATCAGTTGAACTCATAGACATAGAGAGTAGAAGGATGGTTACCAGAGGCTGGGAAGTATAGTGGGGGGCTCGGGGGTAGATGGGAATGGTTAATGGGTACAAAAAAATAGAAAGAATAAATAAGAATTACTGTTTGATAGCACAATAGGGTGACTGTAGTCAATAATAACTTAATTGTATATTTTTAAATAACAAATGATATAACTGGATTATTTGTAACTCAAAGGATAAATGCTTTAGGGAATGGATAACTCATTCTCCATCATGTCCGATTTCATATTACATCCCTCTATCTACATATTTCATGTAGCCTATAAATATATACACTTGCTATGTACCCATAAAATTAAAAAAAAATTAAAAAGACATTAATGTCTCCTCCTCTCACCCCTACTCACTTTATACTTTAACCCTCTGTGTCCTCACTTTCAACTCCACCCTCTGAAGAATCTGCAAAGTCTTCATTACTGTTGAAGTTAAGGGCACATTTAGGTTTTTAATCTTGCCTGGAATTGCTATAGTATTTTTGTTTTAAAGTTCAATAATTCTTTAAATAGGCTTCATGTCTAATTCTGATATTCTTTCCATATCTGTCTTTTTAGGGTTTCTCTTTTTAGTCTCCTCTTTCTCCCTTCATCTGTGAAATACTGGTATTCTCAATAATCTTCAGACCTCCTGCTTCTTGTTTTCTGTTTGTTATTCTTCTTACCCTCTACTCTTCAAGGATGATTTTGCCCAGTCTAGTTCATTTGATGATCATGTATGTGATGTAGCCAAAGACCAGGTAAAAAGCGTTGCCAAGTATACATCACAAGTTGGGTGTTCCACAGACACTTCACTTACCACATGCTCTAAGTCATGTCATGCTCCTTCTTTGAGTCTTCTGTTCTACTGGTGTTACCTATTGCTTGTTACTGGTTAATTACTTTCATGTGGACTGCCAGGCTCTTCATGGGCAGGACCTTCCTTAATTTTCAGATCTCATCACTTACCATCTTCTTACCTTTCTTCTTCATGGCTCAAGTTGCCTTAGCATTGACTACTTGCAACTCTTCAATTTTCTACATGCTCTTGTCTCCACAGGCTTATCTTTTGACTGACTAGTGCATATCAGTCTTTAGGATTCTACTCAGGGATTGATTCTTCAAGGAAATGTTCATTTACCCACACAGCAAATGTGGAATTATGCTTCTGTGTTTTTTCCAAGTACTTATGTACTTGGTCTTGGATTATATCACATTGTATTATACTCTTCATCATACTTGTATTTCTCCTGTATGTTTCTGTAAACTTCTTTAGAGACAATATTTTATATACTCTGATTTTCTCTTATATCTGGCCTATGTAGGGTTTTTAGTAAATTTAGTGAAGAAATAAAACAGATTTTTCTACATAGTGACAGTAAGCCATATTTTTAATGCTTATTCCTGTCAGCTGGGTCAAAGTTCTTATTTTCACACCTGTTTCAAACTGCACTGTCGTTTTCAGTACATTCTTAAACAAAAGGCCAGACTATTTTCAATTCAAAGTTCTGCAAATGCTATTTCGCTAGTACCTTTTCTAGAGTTTTTCTTTGCTCTCTGAACTACTTCTTACTTTACGTTGATATTATAATTCCTTATATACTATTGTTATTTGCTTGGTTGTTTCTAGTAATCTCTCTCCTGACCTCTTCCTTCTTAGGAACTTAGGATTTTTTTTCCTTTTTTCCAGAATTTGATTCTCGTATATCATTTTCTAGAGACTACAATTGTTTTACTCTCTGTTTTCCTTTCTTTTTCAAGGCTGAAACCACCTACTATGTGTCTAAGGATTCATTTCTTTTCTAAGAGAGACTTTGGATTATCTCACAGAAAAATCAGGTGGAATTCATATAGATTATATGCATGGATGTATCCAAGAAGCTCAAAGATATCCTAATACTCTTAGGATCAGTGGATCTTTAGGGTCACTCAAAAGTAAACACTATGAATAGGAGCTTTGTTCTTTCTCTGTTATATCTTTTACTGCTGTGGAGACTCTGCTTGACACATAGCATGTGTTCAACAATTTTTCAATGAGTTAATGTACCTTTTATACAACGTTATCTATATTTTTATCTCTTAAACAGCAGAGTTTTAAAAGTTTCTTTGAGAAACCAATTTTAAAAGTATTTTAAAGTTTAGACAATATTAAGCTAAAAGGCTCATACTGCAGTGTCAAGAAGATTAGAATTGCTGCTATACTTATAATTATTATCAAGGTAGAATTTTCTTCTTTGTTCAAATAATTTACTTTCTTATTTATATCCTAAAGTCTGTTTCTTTCATACCAACACTCTTAGTGCATTTGCTAATTCATATAACCTGAATGTATTGGTGAAATAGCCTTTTTATTTGCATAATTCTAGTTCCACCTATCTCTTTCTACACATATTAGAAGGTTCATTTAGTTGCCCAATTTTCTGCACTATAATGGAACCAACCTCCATGAGGAGTGTTTTTTAGAGAAACAACAATACTTAGCATAAAGAGATATGAACAAACCTACTTCTTTTAATAGAAAAATAATGTCATTACATTTCTACAGCTTGGAATAATCATGGAGTTTAAAACACTGTGTTATTCAGCTTTTCTTTGTCTGGTCAGAACTCCTCCCCTTTTTCTAGTACATCAGTCCACCTAAAATACCACAGCATTCTAAATTTCTTATGACCCAACACTTTTGACTTAAGGAAAACAACCCTACAATAGCAGTATATTTCTTGTGTTTTCTTTTTCTTCTTCTTCTTTTTTTTTTCATGTGCAGTTTTTAATATAGATAATACCTCAATAAAACTGTTAAAACGTATATAGTGAGGACCATGAGACTATCTAAATGAATCATAACTTCTGTAAGTATTAACAGGCTGCAGCACATTCTGCAAAATAGCATTCAGCCCTAGACTCACAGTTCTTTGTTCCTTGTGAATAGGCTAGGCTATTGGTGAGTCGCATCTACACGTGTAAGTTCAACAATATGGTTCGGAGAGGAGATAGAATACTTATTCTGACGGTCTTAAAGACAACATTTACCTGTTTAATCATTGGACCTGTGGTTTGCCTTTTTCTACTTTTCACCTTCTCACAGAATCCTTTACCTAAACTTTGAGTTTAACCAGCCTCTCATCTCTTTTTCTCTTCATAAATACAATGGCACTTTTAATTCTTTTTTTCAGTCTTCATATTGTATTGCCTAAGAGTGAATATATCTTCCTCTTTTTCAGAAGACAAGTTGTGACAAGTGTATTTTGCCTCCACAGCTTTTGTTCTCCATACTCAACTTTCTAAATTCCCAACCTCTTTTCCGCTGATTCCCTGAGGTACACTGACTGTGTGCATTTACTGCATGGAGTTCTCCACTCTTCTCAAGGAATTAAGCAGCTCTGGATCCGTCTCTCTCTTTGCCCTCCTGTTAGAGCACATCCACTTAATTCTGTGTTAGGATATGCTTCTACCTAGCTGTTGGAAAATATGATGCAAGCCAGGCACAAGGCAAGGCTCTATATTTTGAAAGTCATTTAATTTATATTGAAGTTACCACTGGCCAGGTGCCGTGGCTCATGCCTGTAATCCCACCACTTTGGGAGGCCGAGGCGGGCATTCGAGACCAGCCTGACCAATATGAATAAGCCCCATCTCTACTAAAAATATAAAGTTAGCTGGGTGTGGTGGTGCATGACTGTAATCTCAGCTACTCGGGAGGCTGAGGCAGGAGAATCACTTGAACCAGCCCGGGCACCAAGAGCAAAACTCCATCTCATGAAAAAAAAAAAAAAAAAAAAAAAAAAAGGAAAATTACCACTGTGGTATTTATCCAATGCTTTACTTTATTCTTCCAGAAATACTTGCATTTGACTAGGTTATTTAGTGTGTATTTCTCTGAATTATAAATATCAAAGATATTTGTCACAAGTATAGACTTCTGGGACACAGAGCTAATATGTTTTAGCCAGGAAATAGGCAAATGAGGTTAGGCTGTAGTGGAGAAATTAGAAATTAGAATAGTTGTGGTATAATTACCAAGAGTTTCATATGCACATAAATGTCTGAGAACCACTTAGGCAATTAAGGAAGTTTGCTGACCACCCTTGACATCATCGTCTAAATCACCTATCAGTGTTGTCCCTTATGTCATCAGCGATCACCTAATTTATATATTTATAATTTCAGACACAAATGAAGGATGACTAAAATCCTAACTGGCTTCTTTAATTTGCATTATGGGTCTTATTTTGTTAATGTCATCCCTGACCATTATGGCATTCTTCAGCAAGAGGAAATGACTTTATTATTTGTGTTCATGGAGTAATAACTGCTCCCAGTTCTTAGCCTGCATTAATTATTTATAATGGTAGCTACAAACGTAAGTCTTATCTGACAACACAGTCTCTATGGTTCTTGCTATTTCTCCATCACTGAATGAAATTGCATCTCCTCAGAAGATACCAATTAGTTTGTTATATGAATGCTTTTTCACCTGCTTTGCATATAAAAAATCACTGCAAATATCATGAGTCTTCTGGGTCTGGGAAATGCATTCCTTACTCTTATGGACATGTGCTTTATAAAATCCCATAAGGTACATATAGCAAGGCCCATCTTGCTTTAAAATTACCGCTACAGGAAAATACACACTTATGCAGAAAACCTAATACAAATCTGTTAAGAGAGATGGTACAAATCTGGCATAATGAGAATGAAGATGCTAACAGAGCATACGGGCCAGTAAGACACAGTCAGCCTATCACATATGCTTACTTCTTAGTAAAACTCTCAAGGTGTTTCAAGAAATCCATAAAACTAAAACTGTTGCCGTGATTACCTTACTGCCCTCAAAACTGGTCTCTTTGCAAGCCTCTCACACTATTCATCGTCTTATTCCAGGAAAGAAAAACAGAGTTCCTTGTTTTCAAATATTCTGAGGTTTCTTATGCCGTGATTACCTTACTGCCCTCAAAACTGGTCTCTTTGCAAGCCTCTCACACTATTCATCATCTTATTCCAGGAAAACAATTTTTATTTTTTTTTAGTTAGATAAAAGTTAGATAAATGAAAAACAATTTTCATTTATCTAACTTTGTTAGATAAAGTCAATTTATTGGAAGTTTTGCTTTTATACAAGCAGTGTAATAATAATTTACTATGCCTTTTTCTTTGATTTTGGCTTAATTTTCTCCCAACTACTTCAGGGTCATGAAAATTGCAATAAGCAGCATAAACTATGAAGTAACTGAGAATTGACATCCTTTTTGTCATGTTTGTTTTCATGCCTCTCCCTTTGAATACACACTAGGCAAAAGCTATCTTGGTGAAATAGTCTTCTACGCCTTGATCATCTTGTGCAGTGCATCATGAGGAGCAACACAAAGGCCTCTCAGTCTTAGTGTCACTTAGACATTAAGGGAGCATTTTTGTTGAACTAGTAAATATGAGGAATTGAATTATTTCTGGCTAGACATTTAACCATAAGAGAATATTTATAATTTAGAAAAAAGCTAACATTATAAGCAATGTAATATACTTTTTTTGTATATATTCCAAGGATTTGGAAGGCATATTTCTGTGTGTCCTTTATATTTTATGGGTGACCACAAACTACTGCATGTGTGACTATGTAGGAATGCATAAATATGCCCTAGCTATGATGTTTAGTCTTGTCAAAGATCTGTTAATAATTTAAAAACATGTTCACTCCAGTTTTCCATATTAAAATTTTGAAACAAGCTTAACAAAATTACAGAAGAGTACTCCAGCAAAAATTTCTTTCTCTTATCTCTCATATGAGAAAGGAATTGTCATACCTACATTAAAATATTTACTCTTTTGATCATTTTTCACGGTTTCAGGTGGCAGCTCCCTAGTGGGTTGAACTGTGTTGTGTTAAGGAAGATGTAACTTTGTACTGGTTTAACTTGATCATCAACCTTCAGGTATCTCCTGAAGGATCTTGAGGTCTCCTAGTTTTGCATGTTCACATTACAATAAACACTCTTTTTAGAAACTTTCTTATTTTACACTTTGAAAATATTTTCCTTGGACTCTGTCATAATGGTAAGAAAATATGATGTAAGGGAGGAAAGCAACAGAGTTTCTTCTGATTTAAGAAGAGCAGAGAGTTAGCTTTTCTATTCCTAAAATATTTATTTTTTCTGCTCCATCTCTTGGAAGTGCACTGGGATCATATGAATAAATAAAGGATCCTTAGTGGCCAGATTCAAACATCACTAATGAAGCTTCTATGTAATTAACTTTGGTAAAGCAACTAAAATAGACAACAACAGAGACACCTTCCTTTGAGACAGTAAGGCAGAACAATAGCATCAGATAGAAGCCTGGTGTCCATGCTAATGAGAAAAATAATGCACAAGTCTGATTCTATTTCCTAATACACTTTCTAAGGATATGAGTATATCTGCTTTTTAATAATCAAAATATTTTGCTTAATCTAATCCCCCATAATATAATTTTGCAAAGTCTCTACTATATATGAAAATCAGTATGGATAAAAGTTACTATGTATACAGAGACATTGTAAAATCAGTTCATATTGTGTTAATCACAGGATAATTTATTTACATTTGAAAAACAGAAGAAATTACATAGGTCAGATATATTATTTATTCTGTCTACAGACAATGTCCTGTAAGACCATCCTTACATGGATGACCTTCAAAAACAGTTCACACCATTAAGAACCACTGTTTCAATGCATTCCAGCTTTGTAATGTTTGTCTCTGGGATTTTTAAATGAGTGTACTTAAAAGCAACATCTCAAACTGACTGTGAATGCTTTAGAAGTACACAAAATTAGGTTTGCAGGGCTGGCCAGAAGTATTGCTTTAGGTTAAATAACAAAGAGATATGGAAGTCATAGCCTCCATGTAAATTTTTATTAATAAGATTTTATTGTTTCTTTTGTGTATGTTACGCTTCCTTCATTAGATTCATTGTCAAGTATTTGTGTAGTTCTATGTTACTTTCAATTTTATGTAATATATAGGTAGATAATATTTACATATTATTTATACATAGCATATTTTTGATATAATGTTATTAGAAATTCATTTAATTTTACAGATTACCATTGCTCCATCAACATTGTTAAACTTAGTTATACAATTAAAATTGTCTATAGAATATGTTGAATGTTTTATGTACACTTGGTAGTTTTTTTTTTCTTTTTTTTTTTATTATACTTTAAGTTCTAGGGTACATGTGCATAATGTGCAGGTTTGTTACATATGTATACTTGTGCCATGTTGGTGTGCTGCACCCATCAACTCGTCAGCACCCATCAATTCATCATTTATATCATGTATAACT
>NW_016804401.1:13922-37692 GCF_001698545.2 Rhinopithecus bieti
GCTTCCAGGTGAGGCGATGCCTCGCCCTGCTTCAGGTGTCGCTGTTCAGGCTGCAGCAGCTGACCATCACCGATTGTCCGGCACTCCCTAGTGAGATGACCCCAGTACCTCAGTTGAAAATGCAGAAATCACCGGTCTTCTGTGTTGCTCGCGCTGGGAGTTGGAGACTGGAGCTGTTCCTATTCGGCCATCTTGCTCCGCCCCCAGCAATGGCTCTGATAACATTTTTTAAAAAAATTAGCCGGATGTGGTGGTGCACACCTGTAGTTCCAGCTACTCAGGCAGCTGAGGCAGAAGGACTGCCTGAGCCCAGCAGTTCAAGTTTACATTGAGCTGTGATCACGCCACTGCACTCCAGCCTGTGTAACAAAATGAGACCCAGTCTCTAAAAAATAAAGAAACAAGTGTTCCCAACATAAAGAAACTATAAATGCCTGAAATGACAAATTTTCTAACTACTCTGATCTCATCACTACACATTATATGTATCAAACCATCACTATGTAACCTATAAATATGTACAATTTTGCCAGTTAAAAAAATAAAATGTTTTGTCTTTTGCCCACTTTTTCTGTCTTTTTAATTATACTTTAAGTTTGGGGTACATATGCAGAATATGCAGGTTTTTTACATCAGTGTACACGTGACATGGTGGTTTGCTGCACCCATCAACGTGTCATCTACATTAGGTATTTCTACTAATGCTATCCCTCCTCTAGCCCCCCATACCCCCTGACAGGTCCTGGTGTGTGATGTTCCTCTCCTTGTGTCCATGTGCTCTCCTTGTTCAACTCCCACTTATGCGTGAGAACATGTGGTGTTTGATATTCTCTTTCTGTGTTAGTTTGCTGAGAATGATGGTTTCCAGCTTCATCCATGTCCCTGCAAAGAATATGAACTCATCCTTTTTAATGGCTGCATAGTATTCCATGGTGTATATGTGCCATATTTTCTTTATCCAGTCTATCATTGGTGGGTATTTGGGTTGGTTCCAAGTCTTTGCTATTGTAAATAGGGCTGCAATAAACATACGTGTGTATGTGTCTTTATAGTAAAATGATTTATAATCCTTTGCGTATATACCCAGTAATGGGATTGCTGGGTCAAATGGTATTTCTGGTTCTAGAGCCTTGAGGAATCATCACACTGTCTTCCACAATGGTTGAACTAGTTTACACTCTCACCAAAAGTGTAAGAGCATTCCTATTTCTCCACATCCTCTGCAGCATCTGTTGTTTCCTGACTTTTTAATGATTGCCATTCTAACTGGTGTGAGATGATATCTCATTGTAGTTTTGATTTGTATTTCTCTAATGACCAATGATAATGAGCTTTTTATGCATGTTTGTTGGCTGCATAAACGTCTTCTTTTTAGAAGTGTCTGTTCATATCCTTCATCCATGTTTTGATGGAGTTGTTTGTTTATTTCTGGTAAATTTATTTAAGTTCTTTGTAGATTCTGGATATTAGCCCTTTGTCACATGGATAGATTGCAAAAATTTTCTCCCATTCTGTAGGTTGCCTGTTCACTGTGATGATAGTTTTTTTTTTTTTTATTCTGTGCAGAAGCTCTTTGGTTTCATTAGATACCATTTGTCTATTTTGGCTTTTGTTATCATTGCTTTTGGTGTTTTAAGTCATGAAGTCTTTGCCTATGCCTATGTCCGGAATGGTATTGCCTAGGTTTTCTTCTAGGGTTTTTATGGTTTTATGTCTTAGGTTTAAGTCTTTAATTCATCTTTAGTTAATTTTTGTATAATGTGTGAGGAAGGGATCCAGTTTCAGTGTTCTGCATATTGCTAGCCAGCTGTCCCAACACTATTAAATTGCGAATCCTTTTCCCCTTGCTTGTTTTTGCAGGTTTGTCAAAAATCAGACGACTGTAGATGTGTGGCACTATTTCTGAGGCCCCTATTCTGTTCCATTGGTTTATATATCTGTTTTGGTACCAGTACAATGCTGTTTTGGTTACTGTAGCCTTGTAGTATAGTTTGAAGTCAGGTATCGTGATGCCTCCAGCTTTGCTCTTTTTGCTTAGGATTATCTTGGCTATGTGGGCTCTTTTTTGGTTCCATACGAAATTTAAAGTAGATTTTTCCAATTCTGTGAAGAAATTCAGTGGTAGCTTGAGGGGGATAGCATTGAATCTATAAAGTACTTTGGGCAGTATGGCCATTTTCACGATGTTGATTCTTCTTATCCATGGGCATGGAATGTTTTCCAATTGGTTTGTGTCCTCTCTTATTTCCTTGAGAAATGGTTTGTAGTTCTCCTTGAAGAAGTCCTTCACATCCCTTGTAAGTTGTATTCCTGGGCATTTTATTCTTTTAATAATTGTGAATGGGAATTCACTCCCAATTTGGCTCTCTTTTTGTCTGTTATTGGTCTATAGAAATGCTTGTGATTTTTACACATTGATTTTGTATCCTCAGACTTTGCTGAAGTTGCTTATCAGTTTAAGGAGATTTTGGGCTGAGACGATGGGGTTTTCTAAATATACAATCATGTCATCTGCAAATAGAGACAATTTGACTTCCTCTTTTCCTATCTGAATACACTTTATTTTTTTCTCTTGCCTGATTACCCTGTCCAGAACTTTCAATACCATGTTGAATAGCAGTGGTGAGAGAGAAACTTGTGCCAGTTTTCAAAGAGGATGCTTCCAGTTTTTGCCCATTCAGTGTGATATTGGCAGTGGGTTTGTCATAAATAGCTCTTATTATTTTGAGATACATCCCATCAATACCTAGTTTATTGAGAGTTTTTAGCATGAAGGGCTGTAGAATTTTGTCGAGGGCCTTTCTGCATCTATTGAGATAATCATGTGGTTTTTGTCATTGATTCTGTGTACGTGATGAATTATGTTTATTGAATTGCATATGTTCAACCAGCCTTGCATCCCAGGGATAAAGCTGATTTGATCATGGTTGATAAGCTTTTTGGTATGCTGCTGGATTCAGTTTGCCAGTATTTTGTTGAGGATTTTTGCATTGATGTTCATCAGCGATACTGACCTGAAATTTTCTGTTTTTGTTATGTGTCTGCCAGGTTTTGGTATCAGGATGATGCTGGCCTCATAAAATGAGTTAGGGAGGATTCCTTCTATTTCTATCGCTTGGAATAATTTCAGAAGGAACGGTACCAGTTCCTCTTTGTACCTCTGGTAGAATTCGGCTGTCAATCTGTATGGTCCTGGACTTTTTTTGGTTGTTATTCTGTTAATTATTGCCTCAATTTCAGAGCCTGTTATTGGTCTATTCAGGGATTCAACTTCTTCCTGGTTTAGTCTTGGGAGGGTGTATGTGTCCAGGAATTGATCCATTTCTTCTAGATTTTCAAGTTTATTTGTGCAGGGCTGTTTATAGTTTTCTCTGATGGTAGTTTGTATTTCTTTGGGAAGAGTGGTGATATATCCCCTTTATCATTTTTTATTGCATCTGTTTGATTCTTCTCTTTTCTTCTTTATTAGCCTGGCTAGCAGTCTATCAATTTTGTCGATCTTTTCAAAAAAACACCTCCTGGATTCATTGATGTTTTTGAAGGTTTTTTTCATGTCTTTCTCTCTCCTTCTGTTCTACTCTGATCTTAGTTATGTCTTGTCTTCTGCTAGCTTTTGAATTTGTTTGCTCTTGCTTCTCTAGTCTCTTAATGTTGATGTTAAGGTGTTGATTTTAGATCTTCCCTGATATTTCATGTGGGCATTCACTGCTATAAATTTCCCTCTAAACACTGCTTTAAATGTGTCCCATGGATTCTGGTATGTTTTGTCTTTGTTCTCACTGGTTTCAAAGAACATCTTTATTACTGCCTTAATTTCATTATTTATCCAGTAGTCATTTAGGATCAGGTTGTACAGTTTCCATGTAGTTGTGCGGTTTGGAGTGAGTTTCTTAATCCTGAGTTCTAATTTGATTGCACAGTGATCTGGTGGACTGTTTGTTATAATTTCCATTCTTTTGCATTTGCTAAGGAGTGTTTTATTTCCAATTATGTGGTCAATTTTAGAATAAGTGCAATGTGGTACTGAGAAGAATGTATATTCTGTTGATTTGGAGTGGAGAGTTCTGTAGATGTCTATTAGGTCTGCTTGGTCCAGAGTTGAGTTCAAGTCCTGAATATCCTTGTTAATTGTGTCTCATTGATCTGTCTAATATTGACAGTGGGGTGTTAAAGTCTCCTATTATTATTGTTTGGGAGTCTAAGTCTTTCTGTAGATCTCTAAGAACTTGCTTTATGAATATGGGTGCTCCTGTATTGGGTGCATATACATTTAGGATAGTTAGCTCTTCATGTTGCATTGATCCCTTTACCATTATGTAATGCCCTTCTATGTCTTTTTTTATCTTTGTTGGTTTAAAGCCTTTTTTTATCAGAGACTAGGATTGCAACCCCTGCTTTTTTTTGCTTTCCATTTTCTTTGTAAATATTCCTCCATCCCTTTATTTTGACCCTATGAGTGTCTTTGCATGTGAGATGGGTCTCCTGAATACAGCACACCGATGGGTCTTGACTCTATCCAATTTGCCAGTCTGTGTCTTTTAATTGGGGCATTTAGCCCATTTATATTTAAGGTTAATATTGTTATGTGTAAATTTGATCCCATCATTATGATACTAGCTGGTTAGTTTGCCCATTAGTTGATGCAGTTTCTTCGTAGTATCAATGGTCTTTATAATTTGGTATGTTTTTGCAGTGGCTGATACCGGTTGTTCCTTTCCAAGTTTAGTGCTTCCTTCAGGAGCTCTTGTAAGGCAGGTCTGGTGGTGACAAAACTCTCAGTGTTTGCTTGTATGTAAAGGATTTTATTTCTCCTTTGCTTATGAAACTTAGTTTAGCTGGATATGAAATTCTGGGTTGAAAATTCTTTTGTTTAAGAATGTTGAATATTGGCCCCCACTCTCTTCTGGCTTGTAGGGCTTCTGCAGAGAGATCCACTGATAGTCTAATGGGCTTCCCTTTGTGGGTAACCCAAACTTTCTGTCTGGCTGCCGTTAACATTTTTTCCTTCATTTCATCCTTGATGAGTCTGGTGATTATGTGTCTTGGGGTTGCTCTTCTTGAGGAATGTCTTTGTAGTGGTCTCTGTATTTCCCAAATTTGGATGTTGGCCTGTCTTGCTAGATTGAGTGAGTTTTCCTAGATAATGCCCTGAAATGTGTTTTCCAACTTGGTTCCTTTCTCCCTGACACTTTCAGGCACACCAATCAAATGTAGATTTGGTCTTTTCACATAGTCCCATATTTCTTGGAGGCTTTGTTCATTCCTTTTCATTCTTTTTTCTCTAATCTTGTCTTCTCACTTTATTTCGTTAAGTTGATCTTCAATCTCTGATATCCTTTCTTCTGCTTGATTTATTCGGCTGTTGATACTTGTGTATGCTTCACGAAGTTCTCGTGCTGTATTTTTCATCTCCATCAGGTTATTTATGTTCTTCTCTAAACAGGTTATTCTAGTTAGCAATTCATCTTACCTTTTTTCAAGGTTCTGAGCTTCCTTGTATTGGGGTAGAACATGCTCCGTTAGCTCGGAGGAGCTTGTTATTACCCACCTTCTGAAGCCTACTTCTGTCAATTCGTCAAACTCATTCTCCATCCAGTTTTCTTCCCTTGCTTGTGAGGAGTTGTGATCCTTTGGAGGAGTAGAAGTATTCTGGTTTTTGGAATTTTCAGCCTTTTTGTGCTGGTTTCTTCCTATCTTTGTGGATTTATCTACTTTTGGTCTTTCATGTTGGTTACCTTTGGATGGGGTCTCTGAGTGGACGTCCTTTTTGTTGATGTTAATGCTGTTCCTTTCTGTTTGTTAGTTTTCCTTCTAACAGTCAGGCCCCTCTGCTGCAGGTCTGCTGGAGTTTGCTGGGAGTCCACTCCAGACCCTGTTTGCTTGGGTATCACTAGTGGAGGCTGGTGAACAGCAAAGATTGCTGCCTGTTCCTTCCTCTGGAAGCTTCATCCCAGAGGGGCATCTGCCAGAGCTCTCCTGTATGAGGTGTCTGTCGGCCCCTGCTGGGAGGTGTCTCCCAGTCAGGCTACATGGGGGTCAGGGATCCACTTGAGGAAGTAGTCTGACCCTTATCAGAGCTTGAGCATCATGCTGGGAGATCTGCTGCTCTTTTTAGAGCCATCAGGCAGGGATATTTAAGTCTGCTGAAGCTGCCCCCACAGCCACCTCTTCCCCCAGGTGCTCTGCCCCACGGTGATCAGGGGTTTATCTATAAGCCCCTAACTGGGCCTGCTGCCTTTTTTTCAGAAATGCCCTGCCCAGAGAGGAGGAATCGAGAGAGGCAGTCTGGGCACAGCGGCCTTGCTGGGCTACAGTGGGCTCCACCCATTTCAAACTTTCTGGTGGCTTTGTTTACACTGTGAGGGTAAAACTTCCTACTCATGCCTCAGCAACGGCGGACACCCCTCCCCCACCAAGCTCGAGCATCCCAGGTCAACCTCAGACTGCTGTACTGGCAGTGAGAATTTCAAGCCAGTGTATCTTAGCTTGCTAGACTCCATAGGTGTGGGACCTGCTGAGCCAGACCACTTGGGTCCCTGGCTTCAGGCCCCTTTCCGGTTCTGTCTCGCTGTGTTCCAGGTGCCACTGGGTTATGGGAAAAAAAAAAATTCCTGCAGCTAGCTCAGCATCTGCCCAAACAGCCACCCACTTTTGTGCTTGAAACCCAGGGCTCTGGTGAGGTAGGCACGGGTGGGAATCTCCTCATCTGCGGGTTTTGAAGACCATGAGAAAAGTGCAGTATCTGGGCTGGAGTGCACCATTCCTCATTCCTCATGGCATAGTCCCTCATGGCTTCCCTTGAGTAGAGGAGAGAATTTCCCAACCCCTTGCGCTTCCCAGGTGAGGCAACATCCCCCCCTGCTTTGGCGCATCCTCTGTGAGCTGCTCCCACTGTCCGATCAGTTACAGTGAGATGGACTGGGTGCCTCAGTTGGAAATTCAGAAATCACCTGCCTTCTGCGTTGATCTTGCTGGGAGCTGCAGACCAGAGCTGTTCCTATTTGGTTTAGAAACCCTGTAATTTGCATGTCTTGCAAGCAGATGAATTACTGGAAAGATGGCCAAATAACAGGGTTTCTAAACAAGGTATGGCCACCTTCATGAGACAGAGAAATATGGATTCTTGTGTTGGTAAAGAGGCTGGTAGTACTTTCAAATTCAGGTACTCGAAATCTTCTGACACTAGTCTTTCATTCCAATACTCAATCTCAACTCTTTCATAGTCAACACACTAACATTTACATAGGTGTAGACGTTGTGAATTAAATCAACTTTATAATTAAGGAAACAGGATTTATTACTGGCTATGTCATCTCTGCAGTTATGAGATAATTGAAATATTAAAATAATGAGATAATTAAAACATTAAAATACAAGATAATTGAAACATTAAAGTTACATTTTCTCTCTTTAAGTTCTTTAATGCACTTAGAAGCACAGCCTAATGCATAAGTCATGAGTCTCCATGAGAATGGCTCCTCAGGAATTTACCACTATTGCCACAAGCTTCAGAGTCACCTGCACTTACTATGATCTGCATCAGCGATATAGATGACTAACTGAGTTAAAAGTTCTTTTATGAATGTATCTGATTAGGAGAACCAAGTCACATTGCCACAGAAAATGTGGTGCTTACAGTCTGTGCACATAGATAGGCTTATTTGAAGGTATTTGAAAGATGCAAAATGAGCAAATACATAACATTTTTAGAGTAGTAATACCCAGAAGAGAAATTTAAATAATTTATAACAATAAATTAACTAAAATGTACTGCAATCCTCAATTTACAGATGAGACAACTGGGATATTTTAGTTGTGATTAAGGGAATTCCATATAATATACTATACAAGGCAGTTGTTCTATTGACATTCTTGTGCTGCATAAAGCTGAATAATTCTTGAGTAAATTGTATGTGGATGGTTGTATGTTATTAAATTAAAATTGACATTATGATAATAGTAATAGTCACACTTTATTAAGTGCTTGGAAGGTATCAGACATGTTTGTAAACACTTTTTAAAGTGTTGTTTTAATAAATATTCACAACTACTCTGAGAAAATTACTATTATTTCTCCTAATTTTCATATAAGGAAACTGAGTCATTGAGAGTTTTCCCTAATGTGCCCAAGGTCATACAAATGGACTGTGATTTCTGAGACTATAATACAGTGAATGAGGGAGTACAAAAGCTGCCACTCATACTTGAATAACTTCACCTTATAGAAGCCACTGTTATCAAGGAGTGATACAGAACTTCCCTAATTTAATAATATGGTTGAGTGTTACTGTGCTATTTCACTGTTGTGTATATGAAAACATTTGAAGTCAAGAAAGCGTCAAAAGGGTGATAGCCATGGAAATCTGATCACAGAAGTCTATTTAGTAGCTTAATGAGTCACAGACTCATTTTGCCCCACGTATGTCCACAGTGGAGATCCTGGGACATAGACCTAAAATCAGAGAGGTTCAGTTGGGTGAATAAGGAGTTTAAGAGGTGGCCAGCATTGTTGATGGGATATAGAGGTTTGTATCCATAGTTATGAAAAGCAAGGAGTCCTAGAAAGCCCTTATATAAAAACTTGTTCAAAAAAGATGTCAGAGCAGAGCAACGATAATTTAAAGGCGAAATATATTGATAATGTAAATAGAAACTAGGCATTTTGAGACTTCCATCCATTTGTTGATTAACAAATATTTTATTGAATTGCTACACTACAATAAACCCTTTAGTAGGCAATAATGAACAAAATGTTGCCTTTGCTTAAAAAATGTTTATGGGTTACTAGTAGAGATAGCCAAGAAAAATAAAGTTCTAGTACATTGTAAAAATTGTTATCATATTGATAAGCTCACTTCTCCATTCCAGGATGCTTATGTGATCATATGTGACCATAAAATATAGCAATAAAAGTCCAATTATATAAATGGGGCAAAAAAAAAAGTCAACTTGAGCTTGGGAAATTTAGCACAAGAGACCTAACATCAGAAAGAGATGTAGGACATAATGAATGCCTTTTAATTATTTGAGGATACAAAGGTTTACTGTGACCTAAATCAATTGGATGGAGAATGACTAAGTAATATCTAAGAGTGAGATAAATTATCAACCACATATCTATAGCTGTGGTTGATGTTGGTGTTGTGGATAATTCGGTGTTCAATCAAAAAGTAACAGAGTCTTGCCCATGAAACCCTAAAGAAAGGATACACAGAAAGCACACTACAGTTATCATGCAAGTATATATTACATACGAAATTAGTAATAGAAGAGTTGGAAGACTCTGAGTGTCTTTAGCTAAAGTGTTTTCTTTGTTGTCCAAGAGATGTAAGTTTAATTCCAAAAGAGTAATTGTCTCCTGAATGTTTAATTTTTCAGAGTATGATAATTTGGAAAGAAATCCCTATAAGCCAAGCTTGGCATTTTTGATGTGCTCACTTAATACTTTTGTGAAGGAATAAATGACATCATAGTACTTATTCTGAAATTCTAAGATTCCCTTGGATATTTTTATTTTGCAAGATTTCTCCCCTCTCCCAGGAGTTGGTACAGGGCTTATTTGTTGGGGCATAGCTCTGATTTGAATCACTGTTCTGATATGTATTGGCTGTATGTGATTACTTATTTCCTATGACTCTTTATGCTTCATTCTTTAGAAGGAGGAGAAAAACAAATTGGCTGTTAAAATCTTAGAGGGATAGATAAAAAATTTAATAGAGTTTAGAATATAATATTCACATGACATAAATGAGTATTTGTTTTATAGCCTTATGTTGCTTTGCATAATAAATTGAACTAATAAAATTAGCTCTTTCATGAAAAGCATAAAAAGAAATCAATTGCTATTTGTTGCTTTCTGTTTCATCATAATTCACCGTACACTACTTCCTTCACTTTTACAACTCCATGTTATTTGCAATCATGATTCTTTTTGCCCAGAACATTCATATAACTGAATTTCTTGTATTTACTGGAAGTACTTCTTGGATAATGCAGGTGTTGTGAGCAACCCCATCTTTTACATTGATATAGCATGTGGTATATGTTTTTATGAAAAAAGTTATTCTATATGTCAATATCTACCTTTTTAACTGTCATCTGAAATCCCAGCAGGTGAAGATAGTATTATTCTATTAACCCAAATGGCTAGCACATACTTGCAACTTAGTTGCTTTAAAAAATATTTTTAGAATAATATATGAATGAATTTTCGTAATCATATAAGAATTGGGAAGAATTTACATTTGGGAAATTCTTACTCTGTTTATAGGAAACAATGTTCATGTACAGATATTGAGTTAGAAAAAATAGTGCATGCATAATCACTTTAAGCATCAATTATTTACCAGATATTATTTACCAAATCAATTATTTACCAGATATTATCTTAGACTATTCAATATTTATTAATTATTATGGATTTTCTGTTTCCTTGTGCATGGATTTAAAAATGAGAAATGAAACTCAGTGTTTTCTGGATGCAAACTAAAAGTGCTTGAAACAGTTTGGCATCTTCTAGAAATCTATGACATGGTTGTATATACAAAACTTCTTTCAAATAGACTTGGAGCACAATAGATGTGGCAGGGTACACATGTCAAATTGTGTGGAAGATCAATTGATGATTAATGATACCAATCAGAGCCATAGAGAGCTACTAGGGAGAGTTTTGTCACTGCTTGGAGACCATCATCATCTTATTCCCAGTAACTTTTTAAAATTAGGAAAAAATGCCATTCGTTACAGCACACAAAGTAATCAAGAAAGATAATGAGTGAAAACTAAGGTGACAGCCAAGGATTTTTTATATGCTTGTGATTTTAGAGCTAAAAGGAACCCATATTTAGTAATTATTGTGAAATTGGAAATAATTCTGCTAAAAGAAAAGTCAGGAAAACTGATATTCTATCTTTGATCATGGTAACATTACTTGACCTCTAGGCAGTTTAGATCCAAATTGTTGCATTTGTTGAATTAAATTTAAATTATGTGGTTTTTTTCTCACTAGAATTTTAGAAAACTTAGGGTAAGAGTCATCTTTTTTCATCACTATATCCACAATATGTGTCATAAGATACGTAAGTATAACCTGAATGAATTAATCGTACATTACAAAGTCCTTTAACAATTTAACATGAACTATTAATTATTAGAAATGAAAGTCAGTGTATAATACTCTCTATGGGGTTTTGTAAAATGCTATTGCTTATGACTTGTGTAGTGCAAAGTAGAGATGCAGAACATTATCGCAGCAGGTTTCATTTTGCTTCTCTATTTCCAGAAACTCTAAAGTTATTTCTGGACCCTCAGAGTAAAACTCAGTTCTATAGAAAGTTGAACTCTCACCAGTTTACCATAATCCATGCATTTTCCTGATATTATTTTATAGTTTCTGTTCTCTGGTTTTGTTATTCATTTTAGAGTTATTTAATCTACCTAAAAATACCTCTGAACAAGAGATAATAATAATTGTAGGTACCTCATAAAGTTGTTGGCAGGATTAAATGAGCCAATACATAGAAAATAATTAAAATAGTCCTGCAATATAATTGCTAAAAATCTTTATGTCATCTTCTGCTCTCCTCCTCTTATTACTTCTCCTCATTATTATCATACTTATTAATATCATAAAAATGCTGTATACAAATGGGTTTCTAATATTTTCAAGTATTTACATGGATATTTATATTTTGCTTTCAAACTCTTGATTATTGTGAGAATTTGATTTGACAGAAATGCCAAGTAGAATCACATTTCCTAAGAACATTCATATCTAGTACCTGGTAAGAATGAATAGTTCCCAGGTCCACATCTATCCTGACACTTACATCATCAAACTAAATGCCTTAAGTCTCTTCCAAAGCTAACCACTCCTATTCAAAATCATAATCGTTCACCCAGATTTTCTACTTCATCCAAATACACGTGAATAAAATGCTTTAATTTTCAGAAAACTATGAAGCAATATTCAGCTTTATCAAATTTATTGAACACAACGTGGTGGAAATTTTAACATGGAAATGAAAAATGCATGTTTACCTATAATGAAGGAAAGAGGGTGTTGAGAGGATATGTATAATAGAAAGCATTTACTGTAACTTGATTTTTTAAAACCTTATTAATACTTTCATTTACCAGAGAAAAACATAACCTTTTGGATGGTGCCCTTAAAGGCTTGCTTCACTTGCTGGTTCCTCAGGGTGTATATAAATGGATTCATCATAGGAGCAATGGAGGTATTGAGAATAGCTACTCCTTTGGTCAATGACGCTCTTTCTTTTGCAGAGGGATTAACATACATGAATATGCAGCTTCCATAGGAAATGGAAATGACAATCATGTGGGAGGAACATGTAGAAAATGCCTTTTTTCGCTGACTAGCAGAAGGAAGTTTCAAAATTGTCCTAATGATAAACATGTAGGATAGAATGATTAATGCCAAAGTGAAAAGCAGAATTACTATTGCAGAGTAAAAACCAATCGCTTCTAGGAGCCATGTGTCTGAGCAGGATAATTGCAATAGGGGGAAATAGTCACAAGCAAAGTGATCAATGACATTGGAGCCACAGTAATCTAACTGGAGAAAAAGAATAACTGGTGGGAAGATATTTAAGAACCCTGCCAACCAAGCACAAAAAACAAGCAATATGCAGACTCTTTTGTTCATGATGGTCATATAATGCAGGGGTTTACAGATGGCTACATAACGATCATAGGACATGGCTGTTAGAAGGTAAAATTCAGTTATACCCATAAAGATGAAGAAAAACAACTGAGCTGTACAACTATTGTATGAAATTGTTTTGTCTCTGGTGATAATGGTGGCCAGAAATCTAGGGATACAGACAGTTGTAAAGGTTATTTCTAATACAGAAAAGTTCCTGAGGAAGAAGTACATGGGGGTCTGTAGATGGGAGTCCACCAAGGTGAGAGTGATGATGGTCAAGTTTCCAGTGACACTTAACGTATACATGATAATCTAAAAAGAGAAAAATCACAATCTGAAACTCCGGGTCATCTGATAGCCCTAGAAGAATGAATTCTGTGGGTGCTGTGTAGTTTTTCATTGCAGATCTTTATTTTCCCCTTTAGAAGAGAAAATGTATGTTCCCCCTACAGAATGTTAAAAAAAAATTAAAACTGTTGAAGACAGGCATAACATTTTAAAAATATACATAATTAATGAATAATCTATAAAATTTTAAGGATTCCCCATTAGTAACCCTCTGTGGTTTCCAATCTGCCTTTCATTCAAGTAACAAATACTATAAGAAGTGAAATATCAGTCTTTCTTCACTGAAAATACATTATTACAGGCCATGAATAAAAAATTATGATGCTAACATTTAAACAGAAGCCACTTCTTCTAATATTTCTTCAGAGCTAACCTTCCAGTTACTTAAATCAATCTGGAATGTAGAACAATCTAAATATAGAGTTTAAAAATCTACTGATGTTATTTAGTTCTATCTTGAAGTGTCATATTTTGAGAAACTCAGTCTCACATAGGTTAGGAGACTTTCATGAGGTTAAATAACTCGTCACTACAGTAAACCATCTCACTTTAGAAAACATAATGCATGTCTATTCCTGGGATAGACAGTTTTGCTGGCATTGCCTCCTGGTATTACTTATGGCTTGGTTGATGCTAGCACCTTCCCTGATCCACTTTTTTTTTCTTTTTTAGCAAAAAGATGAGAAGAACAATAAAGGAAAATATCTGTTGATAAAACAAATAATTGCCTAAAAACGTTTTAATTCATATCATATACAATTTTTTTGTTTGTTTTGTAGTTTTTTCTTTTTTAAACAATATTGTTATAGCAAAGAAACAAGTAGATGGTCAAAATAAGACTTAATGGGAAGTGGGTATTTCAAATAGCAAATGCCTTTTTAAATCCTATTTCTATCACAGCATAACATCTAAACTTATTTAGAAAAATGAACAAACCAAGAGTTACTGCTGTGTTTCTGCTTTGGGACTACATTTATAGTCTTCTCAGTAATAAACAACTATAAAACTTTTACTACTGTAAGGGCTGTAAGTCCACAATCATATGTGCAAATAATCTTTTAAAACATGTAAATAAAGTGGAATAATACGTATGAAATTTAAAAGTAACAAACTTACTTACTCCTTGGTTTTTCTCAATAATTTTTTCTCAAATTCTACCATCTAGCTTTCTTAAATAACTATGTAATTTCAGAGCTGGAAAATCGATTTATCAATTTATTTGGTTTCTTTTGTACTTGTAAAACAAATGTAGTTATTTTTCATGGCTTTTAGACCTTACAGTTCTTCCCTAGAATAGTAATATTTGACCCACAATAGTCTTAATTCCTGATATCATAAAATTGTTGGAACATTTTATTACGTTACAATGAATTCCTGCTTTTCCTGTCTCTTACCCAAGATCCATTTATAAACATAGTTATACCTGGATTGATTAGTAAAGTAGTTTTCCATTTTCTCCTTTCCATGTAATATACAAACACTTGTTAAAACATTCTTCTTTGAATTTATGAAAACATTTAAAATAATATTTTAAAACCTTATAATTATATATTCATAAAATTTAATTAATACTTCCCTTAGGCTTCAGACAATGTTACATTTTCCTGAAAATGCTGATTTGAACAATAGAAAATAAGGAATATCCCTCTCTATGTATGCTACACAAATGGAGTTAGACTTATTTTATGTGTCTTTCTTGTTGGCTCATGGGAATTCATTATGTAAGCAAAGTGTGCCAAGGTGAGGCATCGGTAGAAAATACAGATGAATCACTGGTATTAGTCATTTTATAAATATTAATAAGAAAGTATAAAAACATAATTATTAGTGTAAAGGAGGCAAATATATAAACCACATGTGATAATAAATGTGTGAAACTTTGATTTAGAATTTGATTATTCTGCAACTGTACTAATTCATACATTTCTTCTAGAAAATCTGGACCTATCTTCAGGAGAATTAGCATACTTATATAAGTGTATCTCTTGAATTTTGGCAACCCAGAAAAGAGACTTTTCTATTTCACTGAGATAGTAGAAAACACAGCTTTGGATTTTCAGTATGACTTAATTGTCTTCTGAAATGGACAATATTAAGGACCTATGAGGAGTTTTATCCTTGTATTGGTCCTTTAAATTTTTTTTTTTTTAAGATGGAATCTCACTCTGTTGCCCAGGCTGGAGTGCAGTGGCACGATCTCAGCTCACTGCAAACTCTGCCTCCCGGGTTCACGCCATTCTCCTGCCTCAGCCTCCTGAGTAACTGAGACTACAGGCACCCGCCACCACTTGCGGCTAATTTCTTGTATTTTTAGTAGAAACGGGGTTTCACCATGTTAGCCAGGATGGTCTCGATCTCCTGACCTCTTGATCCACCCACCTTGGCCTCCCAAAGTGCTGGGATTACAGGCATGAGCCAACATGCCTGGCCCGTCCTTTGAATTTAGGGAAACCCTTCCCAAGTCCCACTACCAGTGTCAGAGCAATATTTGCTAAAAGTTGCATTTATTTGACTAGTATTAAAAGAAAAAAAAAAACAAAAACAGATACTGGCAAGCATAGGGAGAAAAGGGAATGCTTCTTAACTATTGGTGGGGATGTAAATTAGTGCAACCCCTATGGAAGACAATTTGGAGACTTATTAATGAACTAAAAATATAGCTACCATTTCATCCAGCGATGATGAAATGCAAAGGAAATGCTTACTTCTGAGTACGCAAAGGAAAATAAACCACTAAATAAAAAAGATGTTTGCATTCATTTATTTATCACAACACTATTTACCACAGCAGAGTCATGTAATCAATCTAAGTGTCCATCAACAGATGACTGATAAAGAAAATATGGTATATGGTATATATGGTATATATATCCATGGCATAAATTATATACCATGGAATACTACTCAGCCACAAAAAGAATAAAATAATGTCTTTTGTAGCAACATGGATAGAACCGGAGGCCATTATCCTAAGTAACATAACTCAGAAGCAGAAAGTCAAACACCATATGTTCTCACTTATAAGTGGAAGTTAAACAATGGGTACACACTAACATACAGACTGCAATAATATAATCTGGTTGAATGCAAAAAGCTTCATAAAAATCAGTTTAAGCTTTTCTCAGACTTTACCTTACAGATTATTACTTTGGAATTGTCTTATGATATTCCTATAATTAGTACAGAATTGTTTCCTTGGAGTCCTCAGCGGGGGGAAATGACTTTTAATTTTTTTTTCTAACAGAAATCGATGAGTTTGAATCCCAAGTCAGATCAAAGCACTGACAAGTATGAATGAGAACAATGAAGGAAAAATAGTAATCATCCAAATTACTCTCAAAATCTGTAGGTTTTCAGATATGTTCTATTTATATTCCAAGTGTCTCTATTTGTTAACTAGCCATCTGTAGTTGAAGATGATTTTTAACTTAAAAATCAGAAGTTCTCCTGAAAAGTAGGACATTAAGATGTTCTTATGAAAACCTTAACAATATTAATTTATAATTTGTGGGACTAATGGAGCAACCTATGGGTTTTGGATTATAAATGTAATTTAGCTACATACAATATTGTGACTTTGAACAAATTATTTAATGTCTCTGAATTTTAGTTTTTTTCATTTTTAAAATCAAAATAATATTTCATGGAGTTATTGTGAGGAAAATTTTAAATATAAAGTGAAAATAAATTATACATAATTTTATAGTATGGTTGATCCTTGAACAACATGTGTTTTAATTGCACAGGTCTACTTCTATATGAACTTTTTTTTCAATAACTATATTGGGAAAACTTTTGGAGATTTGCAACTATTAAAAAAAACTTGCAGGTAAACTGTGTAGCCTAGAAATATGAGACCCATGTGAAGTGTCACTACTGATGGTGAAAGTGCCCCCCAAAAGTAGAAAAGTATCATGACATTACAAGAAAAACTTGAGTTGCTTAATATGTACCAGAGATTGAAGTCTGCAGCTGTGGTGGCCCACTATTTCAAAATAAATGAATCCAATGTAAGGACCATTGTAAAAAATGAAATAAGGAAATTAACTGAAGAAGCAGTTTCTGCTGACCAAGAGGCCATAGACAAATTCCCAAGCACTATTAAGAAAATCATTGAGGAGAAAGGGCATTTGCCCTTACAGTTTTTTTTAATGCAGACAGAAGTGCACTATTCTAGAAAAAAATTTTCACAAAGGGCACTTGTTAGTCAGGAAGAGAAATGAGCACCAGGATTTAAGGAAAGAAGGGAAGGCTAACTCTAATTCTTGTGCAAATCCAGTTGGATTTATAATCAGAACTGTCCTTATTTATAAAGCCTCCAATCCCTGGTCCTTGAAAGAAAAAATAAACACCACCTGCCAATCTTGGTTGTACAACTGGAAAGAGTGAACAAGAACACTTTTTCTAGATTGGTTTCGCAGTGCTTCATCTCTGAAGTCAGGAGGTACCTTGCCAGTAAGAGACTGCGTTTTATAGTTCTTTTGATATTGGGCAATACCCTTGGCCCCCCAAAACCCCATAAGTTCAGTGCAGAAGGCACCAAAGTAATCTACTTGCCCCCAAACACAAGTCTCCAATTCAGGCTTTAGATTAGGGGTCATAAGGACCTTTAAGGCTCATTATTCATGATACTCTATGGAAAGGATCGTCAATATTATAGAATAGATCTCTGAGAGAACATCTTTAACGTCTGAAAAGTTTACACCATTTAAGATGCCATCATTGTTACAGAAAAAGCTGTGAAAGCCATCAAGCCCAAAATAATAAATTTGTGCTGGAGAAAGCTGTCCAGATGTTGTGCATGACTTCACAGGATTTAAGACAGAAACAATCAAGAAAATCATGGAAGAGATTGTGGATATGGAAAAAAAAAAAAAAAAAAAGAAAGAAAGAAAAAGGAGGCGGGTGAAGGAGTTCAAGATATGCATCTTGGAGAACTTCAAGAGCTAATAGACACCACTAAAGGAGAAAACAGCAGATAACCCAATGGAGATAAGTGCTCCCAAACCAGAGCCAGATGATGAGGAAGAAGATACAGAAGAAGCAGTGCTAGAAAACATATTTACACTAGACAATCTGGCAGAAGGGATCTGATTATTCAAGAATTCTTTTGACGTCTTTTATGATATGAACCACTCTGTGATATGAACACTGAAACTAAAGCAAGTGGCAGAAGGATTAATACTGGTGCTGTCAACACAGAAGCACTCAGATTCATAAAACAAGTTTTTAGAGATCTTCAAAGAGATTTAGACTCCCATGCAATAACAGTGGAAGACTTTAACATGCCACTGACAGTATTAGATAGATCATAAATATAAAAAATTAACAAAGATATTCAGAACCTGAACTCCACACTGGATCAAATGGACCTGATATATATCTATAGTACTCTCTACCCCAAAACAATAGAACATACATTCTTCTCACTGCCACATGGCAAATACTCTAAAATCAGTCACTTGTAAAATCAGCTACGGACATAAAACACTCTTCAGCAAATGCAAAATACTGAAATCATGACAATCTCTCAGACTACAGTGCAATCAAATTAGAAATCAGGACTAAGAAAATCACTCAATTCGTACAATTACACGGAAATTCAATTACCTGCTTCTGAATGACATTTGGATAAAGAATGAAGTTAAGGCAGAAATCAAGAAGTTCTGTGAAACTAATGAGAACGAAGATACAACATACCAGAACCTCTGGGTCACAGCTACGACACTGTTAATGGGAAAATTAATAGCACTAAATGTCCAAGTCAAAAATTAGAAGATTTCAAATTAACAACCTAACATCACAACCGACATAAGTAGAGAACCAAGAGTAAACAAATTCCAAAGGTAGCAGAGGACAAGAAATAACCAAAATCGGACCTGAACTGAAGGAAATTGAGACATGAAAAACCATTCAAAAGATTAGCAATCCAATATATGTTTTTATGAGAAAATTAATAAAATAGATAGACCACTAGTTAGACTAATAAAGAAGAAAAGAAAGAGGATTCAGAAAACATAGTCAGAAATGACAAGGAGAATATTACCACTCACCCCACAGAAATACAAACCCTCAGAAAATATTATAAATACCTCTATGCACATAAATGATAAAATCTGGAAGAAATGGATGAATTCCTGACACATATACCATTCCAACACTGGATCAGGAAAAAATTGAATCTCTGAACTGACCAATAACAAGTTCTGAAATTAGGTAAGTGACAAATAGCCTACCAACGAAAAAAGCCCGGGACCAGAGAGATTCATAGGTGAATTCTCCCAGTTGTACAAGGAAGAGCTGGTACCATTCCCACTGAAAGTATTCTAAAAAATTGAGGAGGGAGGACTTCTCCCTAACTCCTTCTATGAGGTCAGCATCATCCTGATACCAAAACCTGGCAGAGACACAACTAAAAAAGAAAACTTCTGGCCAATATCCTTGATGTATATAAATGCAAAAATCATCAACAAAATACTGGCAAACCAAATCCAGCAGCACAGTAAGGTAGGTGGATCCCTTGAGCCTGGGAGTTCAAAACCAGACTGGGCAACATAGCGAAACCCTATCTCTACCAAAAAATACAAAAATTAGCCAGTTGTGGTGGTTCGGGCAAACCTGTATTCCCAGCTACTCAGGAGGCTGATGTGGGAGGATCCCTTGAGCCCAGGAGGCGACGGTTGCAGTGAGCCGAGATCGCGACACTGCCCTCCAGCCCGGGGGACAGAGCCAGACCCTGCCTGAAAAAAAAAAAAAAACCAAAACCCAAAACCAAAACAAAACCAGTAACAACAGAAAAACCACCCTGCATTGCATATAAGAGGGAGCTTCCTATATGTATTAGGCCATGAAACGTTCATAAGTTTATGTGGAAAATGAGGCCATGAAATGTTCATAAGTTTATGTGGAAAATGAGGCACAGAAAATAACTTTCTCAAGGAGACAGAGTTTTTCCTGATAGCCAAAGTTCTTATTACAGGAGTAACTCAGCATGTTAACATAAAACACCCACACGATGACAGTGAAAGCATCATTTTCACAGTGACTCCGTCTACTCTCAATTCCTTGTGTTAAGTACCAAATTACCTTGGTCTAAATCCAAATAAATGGGAATGAAGACACATTGTTTCAACATGAATTCAATTAGCACTATTCTCTTTACTGTTAATATTTATTTTATCCAAAAATTTCATAGGCAACTTGACTGATGACTGCTTGCAAGGAGTACTGTCTCTACCTCTTAGGGAGGCAGTTCCACCTTCCTGACAGCCAAACAAAGCCATGGACTTGCAACAAAATCTAAGACTTTCATCTCATAGGCTCTTCACATCCTAATGTTACATTTGAATAACATTTCTTAGTAAAAAAAAAATTTCCATGTATTTTGTATTGATATCACAATTAGAAAATAATATCAAAACTGAAGGATTAGCTTCAAAAAGCTAGCATGATCTAATTTAAGTTCTTACTGATGGCAAATTGAAGGTCAAGCATCATAACTCAAAAATTCAACAAATGGTCTGCAACTCATTTAACCAAAGAGAAACATGTTTCTCATCGCTTATAGCTTGTTGGGTAATTACAGATACAAAGCCACAAAATTAAAATCTAACATTTTGATGGAACCAAAATACACATATATGAACACAACTTTTTCTTTTTGCTACAGTTGCACAGACCAAATATTATACTTATAAAAATATTTTAATGTAATGAAGTTGTTCAGAATTACAGTTTTTGTTTGAATAAGCCAGGAGAGTTTAAAAGAATAAAATCTATTCATATCATTTATGTGATAACATTGATCAAGTCATTTAACAACTGAAAAAAATATGACTATATATGTCATAACAGTGCAAAGAAATAATTAAGTTTATGCACTTAGTAATGTGTCTGACCTTGTAAGTACTGACTGTTAGATCTGAGTGGTATGTCTGTTTATCTGAGGCTTTCTGATATTGTACTTTTTTCTTTACCTGTTATCTTCATCATGGCTATCCTGATTGAATAAATAAAAATAACAATTATTCTAACTTCCTTATCTATATGTCTTTTCAAATTATTAATATTATTAATGTTGTAAGACTATTATCATTTAGATCTCAACATATGTACATATCTATACAATATATTCTTCATAGAGGTACAAGATATAAAATTGCATTGTGATCATTCATTTGTTTATGTTTTCTCTCTTACTAGATCTGTGTGAGAGCAAGAACAAATCTTTTTAATCACTGAATGGTTTCTTTAGTAGATACATTTATAAATAAATAAGTGAATAAACAACAAAAGGCACATGTGAACGGTATGTAAGATTATTTCAAATATAGGCATAGGTTAGCTTTTAAGTATCACAGATTCCTAAAGATTAAGTTCCTCAGAGATGTCTCCATGTTAATTGCTCATCTTGGAAGACTTTGGTTTCCAGATCTTACCAGCAAATAGTTGAGATATAAAAGACTCAAAATTATTTGAAATATGTCAAAATCTATAAAATTAAAGTTTTCATTATTTTACAATTATTTGAAATCATTTTTTTACATTTTACTTTGTAAGTTACAGCAGTATACAAATTTATAAATGAAGTGTGCTAGACCTAAAGTTTTTTTTACCAACATCATTTGGGAGACCATGGAAGTAAAATGAACATTTGAAGATGGAATTCTCCTATAGTCCAACCATTTATCAGTGACTTATACCTCAAGCCTAATGATTAATAATTGAATTGATATTTGTATAATTAAAAAATTATGGTGCTTTTAAAATTTATTCTTGTATTTTAAATAAGGAACTTAATTCACAAAGAAAATAAAAGTGGCATGCACTAAATTTCATGAAATAAATCTCTACATTTAAAGTACAATGCAACAGAGCATAGTACCTCCAGGCACTGAATTTAGTGAACATGATAGAGAACATGTAGGGTCTAAAAATGTTATGACATTATCAATATTTGTGTTGAAAATATAGAAGAAATTAAAGTTTGAAACTACATTTGAAGTACGACATGAGGACTTTAAGGAAGTGATATACAGAATTAAAATTACTATAGTAAAATTACTATAAAATCATACACAAGTTGAGTTTTAAATAAATATATATAATTTCCAGACAATTTTGTAAGGAAAATAAATTTTACTTTTTTCCCAGTAAGTCATTAAACAATGCAGTTGAGAAACTTGTATAGAAGTGGAAGAAATGGACTGGGAAAATATAATATTAACTATAATGCAGCATATAAAGAAACTAGGAGAGCAAGGATACTTACAGAGATATTGAGAAATTTCAAATTTTGGCTTAATTGTTTTTTTTATAGGGCTCTTTGACCAAACATTCATTTTTTTGCATAAAACACAACTTTATGGACCACATTTTTGAAGGCTTGTTTTACTTGCTGATTTCTCAGAGTGTAAATGAAAGGGTTCAGCATGGGGACAATGGATGTATTGAGAACAGCTACTCCTTTTGTCAATGATGCCTTTTCTTTTGCAGATGGATTAGCATACATGAATATACAGCTTCCATAAGAAATGGAAATGACAATCATGTGAGAGGAACAAGTGGAGAAAGCCTTTTTTCTTTGACTGGCAGATGGGATTCTTAAAATGGTCCTGATAATGTACATGTAAGATAAAATCACTAATGCCAAAGTGAACAGCAAAGTAACCAAAGCAAAGTAAAAACCAATTACTTCTAGGAGCCATGTATCTGAAAAAGATAGCTGTAAGAGGGGAAAATAGTCACATGCAAAGTGATCAATGACGTTGGAAGCACAGTAATCCAGCTGGAGGAGAAGCATAAGCGGTGGGAAAATGGTCAGAAACCCACTTAGCCAGGCACACAACACAAGTAGGGTGCAGAGTTTCCTGTTCATGATGGTTGTGTAATGAAGGGGCTTGCAGATGGCAGCATAGCGGTCATAGGACATAGCAGTTAATATGTAAAATTCCGTCACCCCCATGAATATAAAGAAAAAGAGTTGGGCTGCACAGTTGTTGTAGGAAATAGTCTTATTCCTGGTGATAATTGCCCCCAGAAATCTGGGGATGCATACAGTTGTAAATGAGATTTCTAAGAAAGAGAAGTTCCGGAGGAAGAAATACATAGGTGTCTGCAGATGGGAGTCCACAAAGGTCAGGGTGATGATAGTCAGGTTTCCGGTAACACTTAATATATATGTGATAAATAAAAAGAGAAAAATCACAATCTGAAGGTCAGGATCATCAGAAAGGCCCAGGAGGACAAATTCTGTGACCATTGTGTAGTTCATGTCGCTTCCTTTCTCTCTCTTCCTCCTCTACTCTCCTTTTTGTTCTTTTAAAGATATTTTGGTAGAATGACAATTAAGGAAAAATAGATAAGAGATATAATTCATCATGATCCATATAAGCGTCATTAATACAATTCTAAAAATCTTCTACAGTCTATGACAGTTTTATTTTGACTATCTTTTTTGCATTATGTTTTAATTTTTTTTCTATGGCCAGCCTATTTACTGGTCCTCTTACTTTAAATCTAGCAGAAGTTAGGATATTTTCATACAATAAGCTGCATCACTGAGAAACAGCTAATAAAATGTATAATTCCTGCTTTGAGTCCTATTAATGCAAAATATCATTATCTTTTGGTTGAAACAATCACAAGAAACATACATTTTTCTTTTTTTCCATGATGTATACATTAAAGGATATCACCACCTAAATACAAAATGGGTGCTCTTAATTCCATCAAAAGATAAAAGTGAAAATTACA
>NW_016804401.1:38063-46961 GCF_001698545.2 Rhinopithecus bieti
AAACCAATTAAAGATTTTAGCAAATAAAACATATTTTATTTTAATAATGTTATTTATTCATTTTATTTTTAATATTAATATTTTGGTCTAATTGTCAAGATACTAGAATATCCTCTATATGATTTATATTTACTATAAGATAGAGTAAATAATGTAATTATTTTACTTAACAAATAGGGAACATGTTCACTTATTTGTTTGTCTTATAATTCCATCAAAATCTTTAATGTTTGATGTCTTCTATGACTCACAAGAAATGTGTGTATATATTATACATACAGACATTTTTAATTTTGAGCTTAAGGGAACATGTGGTATTTATCTATTTTTCATTTTGCTCTGAAGCATAAATTGGAAAAGTAACTACTTGCCTTAGATCTCAGCAGCTCTCTCACTTGGATTATAACTTAGTGCATCTTCCATTTGAACATCTTCCTTTCAGAGCTTTATGGAAAAAAGTTTTATTTCCTAGTAAATTTTGTCCCACATAAGACCATTCATCCTTATGCAACCATTCATTCATAAAGATATCCAGAATTGTATAGGAAACCCTCTCACATTCATTCGAACCTAGTCAGTTAATTTCCAGCTATTCAAGCACTGCTGGTATTCTATAGATGTGGTCTGCTAAAATCCTAATAGTTGTCTCCTCCATATTTTAGATTGTCAAATTTCTGCTATGATGGATAGAATGTAAAATTATTGCTTCTCTTCTGGACACTACCAAAGTTCACTCTTACCAAATTTTATTTTATGTTTTTCTCTATTTTATAATGGTTTAAAGGAAATACTTCAGGAAATAAAAATGAAATGCCAGAAACTTTCGGAAGATGTGGAAACACATTATATTCCTCTTCAATAATGTTGAACTAGTAGTTAAAAAAAATTTATTCCTCTTCAATAATGTTGAGCTGGAAGTTCAAAAAAGAAAAAAACATTTAAAGAGAAAACAGATAAATATGTGACACATTGGATATTATGAGTTAGATTCTGGTATCTGGCTTCCCTCTGGTCATACTTATATCTAAATCATTTCAAGTTTATTTGTTTTGACCTCAAAAGATTTGATCTGGGAACAAAGCAAAATCCAGGCCACATCTCTGCTGTATTATAGACCATGAGAGATTTCGGAAAGCCGCCTTTGGATTTCTCAGTAGCCTCCTAACTCTTATCTGTAGTCGATCTCCCTTGAGAGCAGTTAAGTTCATCTTTTAGCCCACAGAGGACCTCAAATATTGTATTCTGTGAAATATTTACTTCCATTAATTGCAATTAATATTTTATGCATATTTAATATTTCATGAGTAATGAAAATAGCTATGACATCCATTTTCTTACAAAACTAGAGCACAATCTAATTGATATTTAATCATCTTTTTGAGATTAGAAAAGTTTTCTACATATCCCATTTTGTTTTTTATCCTAAGGCTTGGTTAAGTGTTAAGGCATCAAAAAGTAAAAGGTTATTTCACAATGCTAAGTAAAGAATAACTATCATAATGCAAGTATTGTGCTCACAAGTTTTTTAAAAATGCTATCAGGTTAACTAACTCAATTATCATTATAAATTGCAATATTTAATAGCGGTGTCAATTTGTCCATCTTATTGTTTTTCTTGGCCTTTACATCTGTTATCCCTTCAACATTCTAATAAAAAACCCATGAAATATGCTTTTATTTATGTGAAATTCTGGTTTGTGAATTATAACTAGTTATTCTCCTTAGTGTTCTTTTTATGTTTCCCAAATATTTTGGCAAAAAAATGTATAATCAGATAAGCCATTTATTTAACATTTAATGTATTTGAACTAATAATGCATATTATATAATACAGATTATTTAACACAAAATAGGCATTATATGTTTTAATAAAATTATGAAATGTGTATTTAATGTATAAAAATACAATAATAAATTTAAGTAATCAAATAATGTTTTAGTTTTTCTTTTCCAGCTTTATGGGGTATAATTTAGAAATCAAAATATATATACTTAAGATGTATTTCACTGTTATAAAGGAGCATTTAGTAAAGGAATATTTTAGCAGATATGTTTCCGTATCATAGGGAGTGTTACCCTTAATCACTTAATTTTTGTTGATCACTTTTGTGACCATTATAAAATGATGTTATGTTTTATTATAACAGCTCCATTAATAAGCAGGAAATTCTATCATTATTCACAGAGGGAAAAGTGCATTAATGCCTCGCTTGATTGCATCCTTGTCCTGCTAATATCCTGTTGTTGCTATTTAGATGTAAAGGCTTAATTGAGGTTTAGGCTTAGGCATTTTTTTCCTTTCAAAACTAATTCAAAAAAGAATTTTATACTTTCAACAGAGATACATGTTTAATTGATTAAAAAAATAATGAGCAGCTATTGGTGTAACAGCCCGATGAGTTCACCTTGCCTGCTGCCTAGACAGAGCCGATTTATCAAGACAGGAGAACTGCAATAGAGAAAGAATGAATCCTGTAATTCATGCATAGCTGGCAGTGCGGGAGACCCAAGTCTTATTATTACTCAAATCAGTCTCCCTGAGGATTCCAGGATCAAGGATCAGAGGTGTTTTGTTGTTGTTGTTTGTAGGGAGACCCCCTGAAACTATTGCTATGGAATAAAAGATGAAATGCTCCTGATTATTGTAAATACAAAGTTGCATGCAGGATTGTGTAAAGACAATGCCAGGTTGGACTGCTAGAATGAGCCAACACCACGTGATGTGCTTCCCCCTGCAGAGAGCCTATGAACAGACGTGCAGTCAGGGAGGTTTCATATCACCAAGATTCCTATCCCAGAAAAGCAGATGTTCATAGCTCTGGGAATGGAATGCTACCCTTGTGGAGAGCCTATAAACAGATGCATGAAGGCACCTGCTCATATGGATAAGATAGGGCTATAAACGCCCTCATCTTGCCATGGCTCTTCTAGGCCTCTTTAGGGTTAAGGCATACTCCCTTCTGAGAATTTCTGTTCTAACCAGTTGTCCTGTTTCTATGGATTGTTTGTAACCAGCTTTTGCTGCAACTGTTACTGCTGATGAATATCTTGCTGCAACTGTTACTACTGATTAATATTTTGCTAGTCATAGGTTATGGAAAGACGGTGTTTCTTTTTTAAGGCTCTGTTAGAAATTACTGATGCACATACTATACTGTAAATTCTTACCTTTGTATACTATACTTCTGCATACAGATGTTATGTTAAGGAATTACTTCATCCCCATGTGACCATTTCACTTCATAATCAAACGACATTAATCCCTCACTAAGCTATCCCCGCCCTCACTAAACTTAATAATAAATGCTGGCATATCCAGTGCATTGGCGTCATCGTGGGACCAGAAGGCAGTGACCCCCTGGACCCAGCTTTTACTATTTTGTGTGTGTCTATTATTTCTTGACCTGCTGATCTGCCTGGGAACAAAAAGAGAGCCCTGTTGCATTGTGGGCTGCTGGCCAGATCCCACAATAGTTGTTGTTGTTGTTGTTTTTTGAGACACAGTCTCACTCTGTCGCCCAGGCTGGAGTGCATTGGCACGATCTCAGCTCACTGCAACTTTGGCCTCCCAGGTTCAAGTGATTCTCCTGCCTCAGCCTCCTGAGTAGCTGGGACTACAGGTGTGCACCACCATGCCTGGCTAACTTTTGCATTTGTTGTAAAGACTGGGTCTTACCACGTTGGCCAGGCAAGTCTCAAACTCCTGGCCTCAGGTGATCCGCCTGCCTTGGCCTCCCAAGGTATGGGAATCAGAGTTTTTAAAGACAACTTGGTGGGTGGGGAAAAGCTAGTGAGCTGGGGGTCTGATTGGTCAGGACCTAGATGAAATCATAGGGAGTCGAAGCTGTTTTCTTGCACCGAGTCAGTTCCTTGGCGGGGGCCACAAGATCAGATGAGCCAGTTTATCCATTTGGGTGGTGCCGCTGATCTGTCAAGTGCAGGGTCTGCAAAATATCTCAAGTACTATCTTAGGAGTAGTTTAGGGAGGGTCAGAATCCTGTAGCCTCCAGCTGCATGACTCCTAAACCAGTTTCTAATCTTGGGGCTAATTTGTTAGTCTACAAAGGCAGTCTGGTCCCCAGGCAAGACGAAGGCCTGCCCTGGGAAACTAAGTTCCTCCTAAAGTCAGTTCAGCCACCTAGAATGAACAAGGACAGCCTGGAGGTTAGAAGCAAGATGGAATTGGCTAGGTTGGATCTCCTTCACTGTCTCAGTTACAATTCTGCCGTGGTGGTTTCATTGGTGATCAATGGCTGGATTCATTTGTTCACTATGTGCTACAAAATGATTATATTCTCAACCTAACATTTACCATTTCCTTATACATTGTTACAATTCATATAGAAAATCTCAGATGAATGCTTACTTTGTTCTTCATTCAGTATTCCAAGTTGATTCACCAGTATCTTTTTGTTGGTATCATTATAAACACATAGACTCACAATTTTGAAATCATCTTTTGGTCATGTTAGTGTTTGACATACGCATTTCAAGGAAGATTTAAATTAACATCTCTACCTCTTTGGAGTGATTTATCCAGGAAGAAAGTCTTCAAGTTGTGACTCTCATGGACATTATACTTTTAGTATTAGATAGCTTCCTTCTTAAGTAGTATGTTTTTCCAGGCTCATGTTACGCTTTCCTGTATTACATCTGGAATCAATCATTTCTCCAAAAAGTCCTCTTTGCATTGATTGGAAAATATTAAATCAAGATAAGAATCTGAGCGCTAGTTATGATAATTGTCATGAAGTTGATAATCTCTTCTATTTATTTTCAGTGGAAAGGACAAGCAAACATATTTTTTTAACATATAATATTCTTTGGACAATAGCTTGTTGAAAAAATCTTTAGAAGAGCATACTAATGAAACAACATTATTTGTCTGGGGTAATACCCGAGATTCGTTGCCTCATATCAAGGAAATCAAGGATGTGAACACACAAAGGGTGAGGTTAAGAGCGGAGGTTTTATAGGTGAAAGAGAAAATCTCCCTCTCCTGCAGAGAGAGGGGCTTCTAAGTGGGTCTTCTGGCTCCATGGTGAAATGCACAGGATTTTATAGATGAGCCTGAGGAGGTAGTGTCTGATTTACATAGAGGACGAGGAGGACGAGAGATTGGTCAGACCAGATGTGTCATTTGCATAGCCCACAAAGAAGATGGCCACCCCACCCTAATCTTTTATTATGCAGATGAGTTCTCTACCTAGCCAGTGCCATGTTGCCTGCTTCTTTACTGTACATGTAGTTGACAAACAAAAGGGAAGATGGGGTGGCCATGTTGAATATGCCTGACCCCCAGATAGCCTTTTCCTATTGGCACAACTGCTGGCATTCACCCGTGCAAGCATCTAGCCTGCTTTTCTATGTCTGCAGCTTGATTTTTCAGGCTGCTCTTTGTGAGAAAAGAAATGACTTGAGGGCTGCTTTTTATTAAAAGGGAAACCTTGCCAAGGACTCTCTTACCTTCACTACCTAAATAATTTCTTTCCATGTCTTGTATCACTAAAATATGTTAATATTTTTCAAATTTAGGACTACACGACTTTTACATAATCCTTTCTATCTTTGATCCATTTGTGTCTTCTTTCTCTCATATTGAGTACCCTGGCTATCACATTAATTTTCATTTGTTTCCTTTCCTCACATTGCACATACAACAGTATTAGAATAATAATGATGCCACTGTCACCCACAATGTCATTCCTGAGAACAGTTTCAGATTTATTTTTAGCTCTTCTCTTGTGCCCTTAGATTAAACCCCACGTGGAGGTATAGACCAATTGATATACTGAAAACCAGCTGGAATAATTCTGTTCAGGTGGTTACTTCACCAACTTAATACACAGTTTGTTATATTTAATTCACTTGAGTTTTATTTTTCAGGGTTTTTTTAAATTAATGCATTTGTAATTATTAAATACTAATATTTGCCCAAAGTTTGATAATCAAACCTAATTACATTTCAAAAAGTCTATATTTAAACATTGATTCTTCCAACCTCTTTACTTCTTTCTCTATAGGCAGTTTTAAAATATTATGACTTATTGCTCATTTGTTCTATTTTTTTTTTTTTTTTTTTTTTTTTTTTGAGGTGGAGTCTTGCTGTATTACCCAGGCTGGAGTACAGTGGCATGATCTCGGCTCACTGTAATATCTGCCTCATGGGTTCAAGTGATTCTTCTGCCTTAGCCTCCCAAGTAGCTGGGATTACAGGTGCACACCACCCCACCCAGCTAATTTTTGTATTTTTAGTAGAGACTGGGTTTCACCATGTTGGCCAGGCTGGTCTTGAACTCCTGACTTCAGGTGATCTACCTGCCTTGGCCTCCCCTACTGCTGGGGTTACAGGCGTGAGCCACTACATATGACCTCATTTGTTACCTTCAGTCATAAATAATTTACACATTAATATTCTCCCTTCTTAGTAAAACATACAAATATTTTCCCTATTTTATTTAATCAATATATGTCCTGAGGACCATGCTACAACAATGTATATCTCTCATCCCTTTTATAGCTGCAGTGTACAGCTATACTATAGTTTTTTCAAATTCTTAAAGACATTTATCCAATTCTTAAAGACATTGGAAATGAAAAATGCAGCCCTACTGTTGCAGATTGTCTGGTTGGTAAGAGAGATGGGGATTTCAGGAATCTCAGGTCTCAAAATATGCAGAGAACAACCTATTTCTGGATACAGGCTAAATTTTTCATCAACAATACAGTCCACTTACTACACCTGTATTCTTTCTAAACTGCTCTAATAATTTATGGTTAAAACCAAAGTGTCTATATGTATAGGTTCTGTCCAATTTCCTATTACAGACTTCCTTTAAATAAAGTTTGTTTGTTAAGTAAAATCAGTATAGAAGTTTAGCCTGGGAAATGACCCAAACCTAGCTATCTGAAGGTAGAGTTATCCATTCAACACCATCGTAAAATGTCTCTATATTAGTAGATACCTATTGGGTAGAAACCTGTAATATGAATTAAATGTTGAGTGTCTATAAGCACTTCCAGAAAGTGAAATCTTATTTGGGAGACACTAGTGGAGTTATACTGTTGGTTGTAACTATGTAACTTATACTTGTTTCTCAGGACAATAATACATTTGAATTGTTTTGAGATGTTAATCTGTTAGTTCAGAACTGTTAACCCAGGATGAATGTCACCCATGCTCTGTCACCCAGGCTGGGTGGCATGTGTTTGGGTTCAGTGGTGTGATCTTGGTTCACTGCCACCTCCACCTCCCAAGGTTTAAGTGATTCTCCTGTCTCAGCCTTCTGAGTAGTTGGGATTACTGGCACATGCTGCCACACCCAGCTGATTTTTCGTATTTTAGTAGAAACGGGATTTCACTATGTTGCCCAGGCTGATCTCAAACTCCTGACCTCAGGTGATCTGCCTGCTTTGGCCTCCCACAGTGCTAGGACTACAGGTTTGAGCCACCACGCCTGGCCTAAAAAGGCTTCTTTTTGTGGATATTTTAATGTTGTCTCTGATGGAAGTCTGGCTGCATTATCATCCAGGGCCTTGATGATAGTTATCTTTTAGATTTCTTGTATAATACTGTGAATGAACTCTAGTTACATGAGTTATATATATATTTCTGTGTCTCTCTCTTCAAAAAGTGCCTGACGAATGCCAATCTCTCTATTATAGACAAGCAAAGTTCATAGCAATAAGAATCTAACAGTGTGATTATGTGTTGCAAATGTGGGATCACCTATCTGCATGTAAAGAACACAATGGTTGAGTTATTATTCTTTAGAATCTAAGCACTTATTCCTGGTAATCATATTGATTACTTTCTAAAGAGTCTAAAATAATTCTAAATCAATTACCATAAAGAATACAAATATTTCAGACTGGTCTTCAAGCAATTCTATAATTTGTTTCTGGCTAAGTACATGTACATATTCTGTTTCTCAGTAACAATACAGTATGCACCAATATCAGTATTCCAATGACTCTCTCACCTCTCTCTTTCAAAAATTCCAAAATTCTGTAATTATTTTTCATGTCAATCATGTTACTGTATAATGAATTTCTCAATATTTTATAAACATACAATCATCTTTATCAGGTTTCCATAGCTAACCCAAGTAAAACTTTCTCCTCCTCATCTGTTACTGTATTTAGTTTATGCATCTTTTCAAACATTGATGATAATTTCATTTACTTTTAATTTTTATAAATGCATCTGTTAGTTCTATCAGCTATTATTGACTTGAAATCCTAAAGAAATAAAATTTTTTAAAATTTAAATCTGAACATAATTGTAGATGTACTATATGTAAAGATAACAATAGAAATAGTTGTTACTAATGTATTGATAGCTCATTATGTTACATGCTTAACAGATTGATTTCCATTCTTATAGTAACTTAACTTAAGATGTTATGTCTGGTTTACACATGAGAAAATATATGCTCAGAGGACATAGAGACCACAGGCTTTCTATCATTTTTCTTGTTTAACATGAAAATGTTATTTCTAATAGGCAGTAATAAAATTAAGAAACCATTTCTATCTTCTGTTTAACATTTTGAATTCATTTCAGTTTTCTTTGATGGTTTTTCCTCAGCAAACCTTGTTCTTAGTCTCCCAGTTGAATATATTGCACAAAAATTTTAAAAAATTTTGTATCATTGATTAAAATTATAATTTGTTTTCTATTACTTAAAAATGTGGTCAAGAAAATTTGTAGTATTTTAGTATCATTACTTCTTATTTCAGCTTTTGAAATCATGGGCACACACACACACTCATCTTGCTTGCATATTTTAGACATTTATTAATATGTTAAGTACAAGGAAGCAAAATTTTATTTTTTTATTCATTAAAAATTTATTAAATATTATAACAAAATATTTATAGAAATTTTAAGTGTGC
>NW_016804401.1:50913-64834 GCF_001698545.2 Rhinopithecus bieti
GCCCCCCCAAAAGACTTTTAAAGGATAAAACTAAACAGAATTTTTGAGATATGTATGATACAAAGGGACATTATTGTATCATACAATTGAATTATCTCTTCAATGCTCATAAACACTCCACTTGTAGTTTTCTAACACCTAAATATTTTTTTCATATTGCCTGTCATTGAGTCCAATCCAATAATTATTCTATAATAGACATCCTTAATCTAGGCTTACATTTTTATATTAAGCCCCATCAAATGCCACATTTTAATCTTATTTTATAGGTGAACATATTACCTTCACTCATCTCCTGTCATTTGCTGCCTGATTTATTTTATTTATTCCTCAGTAGGCACTGGATTGGATGAAGAGAATGTAGAAAACTATGAGATTTAGAGTTCATTGCAAGAAACAAATATAGTTAATTACATGTGCTATGATAAGCATCATCTAGAGTTGACTACAAACACTACAAAATTCGAGTATGAAGTGACTAACATATACTTGTTGACCAGCCTTCCACAGAAGTCTCCATGTTAATCAGCTTTAACTGATTGAAGTTTTGCAAGCTAGCAGAGATTTGGGCAATGGGTAGGCATTCAATATATGTGACAGCACACAAGTTTTGCAATATACTTAGTTGTTTAGTGTGGTTACATCATAGAAGTACTAGTTGGAAGAGATAAAAAACAAAACTGGACAGGCCAGGTTATGCAAATATTTGGGGAATTTTGTCATTATTTTGCAGGCAACAGAGAACCATCAGTAATTTGTCAGCAGAGTGGTGGCATGATTGATTTGTATTTTAGAAAGTATCCAACCAGCAATGTGGAGGATGAGTTAGAGATCAAAGGCAGGAAGGCTATGTAATAGACAATTGACATACCTTGAGTCTAGCTTGTCTTAATACTTATTCAGTATATATTAGGTTGGTGCAAAAGAAATTGTGATTTCACCATTACTTTTAGTGGTGAAATTAAATTTTAATGGTGAAATTTCAATTACTTTTAATGGTGAAACCACAATTCTTTTGCACTAACCTAATACTGGTGAAAACAGTTGATTATTTTTTTTTCTTTTCAGTTCCAGAAAATGAATATTAGAAATGAGTTAAACAGGTGAATAAATGATATTTTAATAATTTTAAAATCCTAGCATAATTTAAAATTTTAAGTTCCTATAATGGACCCTGATCTCTGGTATTTACAGAATAAATCGGATTACTAGTGATTTATTTCAAATTAAGTAAAAAATGACCTTCACTAATCTTTTCCCATCATAACTTAGGCCTAGGGTTTCTTTCCTTTTGCATTTTCCATTATCTACTTACAAACAGCCTAGAAATAGAAAAAAATCCATCTATTCTAAGTAGGTAAGTCTACTAAGTATATTTCTGAATTTCACAAAGTTGTCAATATTCATTTTTGGATAAAGAAAAGGGGAGAAGTTGCAGTTTTTAATATACATTAAATGATTTATGATTTACCTATATATTAGACTTTAAAAAGAGCTGAACTTAGAGTTCATGTATAAAGAATAAATTTTAAAAGTAAGCAATGTAATATTTAGAAGTATAAAATAAATACATTACATATTTGCATTTGGCAACAACTTAAATTGTGGAGAAGTGTGTTCAGAAGAAAATCTGAGATATTCCAGATCAGATTTTTTGTCAGATTCCAAACATTTTGAGTCAACTTTTCTTGAGTGTAGTTATTACCTATAAAGTATAATTATTTGTGTGTATAAACTTAAATTCCTGATGCAAAGAAAGCCAAATAGTGAAAGTTAAAGAATACTCCCCAGATATTTTATTTTCTATTTTCAAATAAAATGTTCTTAGAGTATTGCAGTATTATAAAAACCATTTACACGTACATGGTTTATACACTATTTAAAATGTCTATTTGAATCTTTTCAGCTTCTCAATGCCCCGTTAATATTTATTTAGATACGTATATTTAAAGCTTCTCACTAATGCTTGTAAAATTCATATAAAATTCGTTGCTAGCCTGGGGATATGACAAAGTTATATATACTTGGAAATACATTAAGATAAAATGTATATAACAATTTTATAAGTCAAAAAAATAAATCCTACCAGTCAGAATTGTTCATAAGGTCATCAGTTACCTTATGTGGAAACTAAGTCATAGACAAATATTTATTGAGGAAACTGACATTAGTCTTTCAGAAAAAGTTTTTTTGTTTTATAACACTGAGATATGATACTTTTCAAAGGAAAAGTTTTTAAATACTCTGCACACGATCAGTCATTATATCTAATTTCATGTTCAAATCACTTAAATCTGAAAAATAAGGTACTCTGTGAAGCTGTAAGATCTTAATTTTATCTATGACATCCATAAATCTATAGAATGTTCTGCAAAGATCTTACTGTTCTTTTGCATTCTAAGTGACTTAAGAGCAGAGAGAGATTTTCACTCTGTTTTGCTAAAATGTGTAAGCGATGAGTGGACATGAAAGCATCATTTTGTCATCCTTGGGTTTTGTTTTGTTGTCATCAGCAAATTATTTAATCTTTATGACTTATACTTTTTAATCTATAAATGGAGCATATAAATACTTGTCTTATAGAGTTTTGAAGATGGAACTAATAAATTTAATAAAATCTGGCACACTGTAAGCAATCAATAAATGCTAGCTATAATTTCTATATGATAGCTGCAATAGCTGTAATGCTTTAACCTCTCTGAAGTTCCTTTCATTTATTTCTGAGAATACACTATATCTCTAAGCCTGGTTAAAAAAAACTGAAGCTATTAAACTGTATAATTAAAGAAATGCCATTAAATTGATCTGCTTCGAGATTCTACTAAACACTAAGTAATAAATCAGATTTCACTTTTGTATCCACCAATAATGCACTCGGTAAGTGATCAAACCTAGGTAATCTACTGAACTCTATGTAGAATATGTGACAAATTGGGTCCCTGAATTCCAGAAGAGTGGAAAAGAGCGTGGAAAAACTGAAATCTCACTTTGTCTTCCTCTGAGAGAATTTTGAGAGGAAATCAAAGAGGCACTAAATAACAGGCAAATGATTTTTACCAAAACCAGGGAATATCTTTTCTACATGCTCTCAGCACGAGGGAGAAATGGGAGTCAACGTTAGGCTTTGGAGATTAGGAAGGCCATAATGAAAATTATAAGTCAAAAAAGAGGTAATATTATTGAATACAAGCATTGAAAAACTTTGTACATACTCTGCTTCTTTTATTTTACTAATAACCTTAATAATATCATTGAAGTGATTCATTTCATTGAGAAAAGTTCAATCTTTTGACTATGTGCTTAAAAATATCTTTTACTTGTTTCTTAGCGTATAAATAAAGGGATTCAACATGGGGGCAACAGAAGTGCTGAGCAGAGCTATCCCTTTATTTAATGACACTCTTTCTTTTGCTGAGGGTTTCACATACATGAAGATGCAGCTGCCATAAGAAATGGACACGACCACCATGTGGGAAGAACATGTAGAAAATGCTTTTTTTCTCTGTTGAGAAGAAGGTATTTTCAGAACCGTCCTGATAATATTTGTGTAGGAGAGAATCACTAATACCAGTGTAACCAGGAGTGTCAAAATGGCTGAGAGAAGCATCATTAATTCTATTATGTTGGTGTCTGTGCAAGAGAGCTGCAGTACAGGAGAAACATCACAGAAGAAATGATCTACAGTGTTGGCTGCACAGAAATCAAGCTGGAGACCCATCAGGAGTGGTGGAAAAATTATTAGGAAGCCAGCCATCCATGAAGCAAAGACTAGCAAGTTGCAAACTCTGCTGCTCATGATGGTGGTGTAATGCAGGGGTTTGCAGATGGCTACATAGCGGTCAAAGGACATGGCAGCCAGAAGAAAAAATTCAGTTGCCCCCAAGAGAATAGTGAAAAACAGTTGTGCTGCACAATTGTTGTAAGAAATGGTCTTATCACCTGTTGCCATACTAACAAGAAATTGGGGAATACAGACAGTTGTGAACGAGACTTCTAAAACTGAGAAATTTCGGAGGAAGAAATACATGGGTGTCTTGAGATGCAAATCCAGTAGAGTGAGGGTGATGATGGTTAGATTCCCAGTGACGCTCAACATGTAGGTGAAAAAAAGGAGAAGAAAAATAACCACCTGTAATTGTGGATCATCTGTCAGTCCAAGAAGAATAAAGTTTGCTACTGTTGTATGGTTTCTCATAGTGGATTTCTATTTTAAAAAAAAGAAGAAAAATTACAACAGAAGAGGAAAGGTCTGCATGAGATACCCATTTTCTTGAAATCCACCATAAATACATTGTTACACACACCCAACTTCCTTTAACAACAGCCTATAAAATTAGCTTATGTGATTTTACTCAAAACGTTGCTAAATACATGGAACATTTTGAGTTTGTTCTGTTTTCTCAATGGCCATAAATTTACGCATTTCAAAGGGATAATATGTTGCATCAATAAAGTCATGTCAATGTAAAAACAAACACAAGAACTATCATAATGTTTCAACTTTTATATTCTGTATTTGAATTTTTTCTGAAGTATTTAAATTATTTTATACCATCTGGTGATTCATTCTTTGCTCAACGACGTTTTTTTTTCTGTGTTTTTTTGTCTTTTTACTAGACTTCACGATTCATTAATTCAGATTTCAGCTGAGAACTCCGTCTTTTAAAATCAAAGTAAATTTAAACATCTCTTGGCTTCCACAGTGGGAATTCAATACCCTCACCAAACTTCCAAAAACTCTCCAAGATCTACATCCTTATAACCATTTTTAGCTCTGCTTTCCCAATTTTCCTGAAAACTTGAATTTACATTTATCTCACTCACTCCTGGTTGTTCTCTTTTCTGTATTTATCGAAGCAGCTATAAACCATATCCTCATACATGATGCTTGTGTTGTTTAGGTAGTACTTTTCCAGAATATTTGCAGTGACAGAGGAGGGTCCCACAAAACAAACTATTTAAAAATAAAATGTGGCTTGTGCCTGTAATCCCAGCTACTTGGAAGACTGAGGCAGGAGGATTGCTTTGAGCCCAGGAATTTAAGACTTCAGTGAACTATGATCATGCTACTGCACTCCAACCTGGATGACAGAGCAAGACCACGCCTATAAATAAATCATTGAAAATCAAATGTTAGCTGGACTTCCCTGGTAATTGTCATTAGTGTCACTGCTCTGCATGTTTCCACCTGTTGCCATGGCCATCTCTTTCCTTCTGTATCTTATTCACATCCTCTCTCTTTTTTCTAGTTCAGCACATAGCAATTCAAAATTATGTTAACTTTTAATTTTCTTGTTTTCTATCTTTTCCAGACCATGCTTAGGTCTCGTGTTTGTCACCTGAGAAGTCTATCATCACCAAATTTTTCTTAATAATGACAACACTTTCCCTAAGAAGAATATTGTGCCATATGTTAAATTGTATGTAAACGTTATTACATTGTGTATGTTCCAGCTCTGGGGTGAAACACATACACAAGCATTTCCAGTGATTATAAATGATTACAAAATAACTAAAATTTTGTCCTAACCTCTCTTCATTTTCTTTTGTACTTTTCCCCTTCCTTTCGCATTACTTTTGATTGATCATCTTTCTAAAAATGTGTGTCATTTAAATGTAATCCATACTCATTAGGAAGTTTTTTTAAAATTAAAGATCATAGTTTATATTAAAGCTCAAAAAACACAGGAAAACCTCAATCAACAAACGATGAGTTATAAGCCAGAGAATATAGTCAGAAAGAAATTTATATGGACACTCTCTGGCCTAAATTTAAATTACAAAATCTAAAAATAAAAAGCAAAACAGCAATGAAAAAAACTATTATAATCTACTTGACAGCATTAATTTTCTACTAAATCCCATAATAAAATGCTTGCTGGGTGATAGTAAAATAGTCATATGTTTCCAACTGCCGTTATAGTCCCAGAGGCAACTGCAGCTGTTTTGGCAAGTTGTAGGTAAGATAGATTCCTCTGGGATATGAAAAGTAGATTTTACATGAGATGTTTAAATAACATTGAATGCAGCATGACTACATATAGGGAAAATTTTTTTCAAGTTCAGAAAAAAGTTATTTTTCCAGTATTATATTTCACAGTGTTTACAAAGACTATGCATACTAGAGGCATATGCAATTATAATTATGGAAATGAAAATGCATTCATTTAATAAAATGCATTTCTGAGATTCAATTGTATGTTGCAAAGAATATTTCTTTAAAACTAGGAAGGTTCAAAGCTTTCTTATAACACAATTAATTTTTTCAGTATAACTTCTCAAATGGTTAGCTTAATGTTTGCTTTGTAAAAAACAAAACAAAACAAAAAACCAAAAACTAGTTCATGCCACACCGTTTCAATAGCTTTACAAAGAAATTATTTTCTTCCTCTAGCTTCATGCAACAGTTAGTATGATTAAAATAAAGACATATTTTTTTCCAAACCTTACTTTATTTAGTAGCAATTTCATTCCCAATTGTCTGTTTTTAGGTGAGTCCCAGCACAGAGGTAATTTTTGAATATTGCATATCCTCATATTTTTATGTTGCTTTCATCCATATTTCTCATCCAAAAATACATTAACACCAGAAACACTCAGGATGTTTAGGCTTGAAGATTTTATTATGGCATGAATCTTACCTTGGTTCATTTCTTCTCATGATTTTTATTAATAAGATGAAATATTCTCTGATTTATGTTGTTTTAAATTAAATTTGGAGCATATATCTATGTTTATCATATCTCTTCTATATATACATATATATATATATATAAATCTAGAGAGAAGAAGAACAAAGAGAAGGTTTCTAGCTTGTTCACTCTGAGATGTTTCTTGTCTATACAAGGAATACGATAGCTTATAGTTGTTGAGACTGGAAGAACTATAATCCGTTTTATACACTGTGCCATTTGTCTCAAGAGGATTAACTGATTTAGTCATTTTATAAAAGAGGGAAACATTTCCCTGAAGACTATTGTATTAGGATGTTGAAGACATATTAAAATCATTTTATTGAGTGACAAAAACTCTATAATTCCTAAGATGAAGTTTAAAAACCAGAAAAGAACTACATTTTGAAGTAGCTATATGTTATAAACTATAAGGTAATTTAAAAAATACTTAAGTTGGCTTACGTGTTCATAAAAAACACACATTTCACAAAAGGATAAACTCACCGATCTATAGTGTGGAACAACTTAAGAGCACTACTAAAATTTTTGGTTCAGATTAATTCAATAAAGACTTATATATAAGACTTATAAAGACTTATATTCCTTAGGTTCACTCTCAATGCTATCTTTTCGTGTGGCAGATTTAGAGACAATCAGCTTTAGAATCTAGAAAGCTAGGCTATGTCATCATTAACAAAGAAAATAGTGTGTGAGGTGACGTTAGTATATCAGGGTCAAAAGTATAAAAAATTAGATTGAAGAGAAATAAGGCCAATGTTGAGTTTCTCAGGACAGACACATGCAAGTCAAATGTGTTTGCATCTGCTAAGTGTCCACATCCATTCTATAGGAAAGTTTTATTGGTTCTACATACAAATATTTTTTTCAAATTCTTGTACTTTTTAACATTTCCACTGCTAAGTACTTTATACTAGCTGCCATAGCAGATAAATTTTAAAATTATGGAGGCTTGAACACCACACATTTTTAAACATTTTATGATGTATAAAATGCAATTATCCTAATTATACAGTTTGGTCACCTTTCATGTGAATATATCCAAGTGAGTAGGATTTGAAAAAAACAGAAATTTAGCAGTATTCCAGAATTCTTGCCCTTCCTCCCTTCTGGTCATTCACCCTTCAAGTCTATCACTATCTTGCATTCCAGTAGAACAGACTAGTTTTGCCACTTTTAACAAAATAGAAAGCATTTCTTGAAAATTTAAGGTCAAATATGCAGCATGTAGGGCAGGCATTGTGTGAGTTTGTTAGGAGAGGTGAGATGGTGATGTTTAACCCTATGCAGTCATTCAGAAAGTCTATCTAATTAACACTGACATCTTGAATGTAGATCTACAGCCAGTAGGGCAGGATAAGAAAAAGACAGAGCAATGAATCACTTAGGAGGTTTTTATTGTAAGGCATGGAAGTGATTTTCATAACGTTCATGCACATTCCATTGGCATGGAATGAATTCCGTTAGGCAGCCAAACCTAAATGCTAAAATGTTGGGATATCTAGTCTAGATCGGTCCAGCAAGAAAAGTTTTGTGATTAGATGGGCAGTGTCTGCTACAATTTCCATCATTCTAATCCAACCTACTATTAAAACAGGAAAAGTTCCTTCTTCCCCCTCACAGGGCATGCGAAGGGGGAGTGGCTCACTTCTTGGGTGTCCCACTGCTGAAACCTCTAGGGGGAGCATGCAGACGGGCAGGTTGTGGGGCTCCAACTCCATGCAGTTTCTAGGGGTGAATGTTTACAGCTGAAATCCCAATGGGTGAGTATTACAGGGTGCTTTTTTAGTTTAGTTGTCTGTAGGCAACTTGTGTTAGTCAGCTCAATTAGACCCTCTGCCTTATCTCAAGGACAGAGGGCTTTCTGTATCCTGGGGTTTCTTGCCTTGGTGTACTGGAAGAATCAGAGGACATGTCCGCTTGGAGAATGAGTGCAAGGTTTTATTGAGTGGAAGTAGCTCTCAGCAGTTGGGGAGCCAGAAGGTGATGAAGTGGGAAGGGAGTTTTCTCCTGGAGTCTGGCCGCTCATCCGCCTGGGCTTTCCTCCAGCTACCCCGGCCAAACTCCAGGTCGTTCCACTGGTAGATGGTCTGCCGGTCTGCTGGTGTCTGTCAGTGTGCTCTTCCACCAGCGTGCTCCCCTTGATGTGCTCTTGATATCTAGCCACCTAGACATCTTCTTCCACTGATGTGTTCCTCCTCACTTCTTCGATGCCCCACTACTCAAACCTCTAGGGGGGAGCATGCAGACGGGCTTTCTGTTTCCTGGGGTTTCTTGCCTTGCTGTACTAGAAGAATCAGAGGACATGTTGGCTTGGAGAATGAGTGCAAGGTTTTATTGAGTGAAAACAGCTCTCAGCAGAGGGGGGAGCCAGAAGGGTGATGAAGTTGGAAAGTGGTTTTCCCTTGGAGTCGGGCTGCTCATTGTCTGGGACTCTCCTCCAACCACCCCGACCAGACTCCATGGTCGTTCCGCTGGTCGATGGTCTGCCAGTCTGCTGACTTTGGTTAGGGTGCTCTTGCACTGGCATGCTCCCCTTGACATTCTCTTGATGTCCAGCTGCTGGTCTTCTTCCACTGATGTGTTCCTCTTGATGTCCAGTCAATTGTGTGCCTGCCCCCTAGGGTTTTATAGGCACAAGATAGGGGTGTGGTGGACCAGGGAGGTCTTGGGAAATGCAACATTTGGGCAGGAAAGCAAAAATGCCTGTCTTCACTTAGGTCCATGGGTACAAGGCCTGGGGGTGGAGCCCTAGCCAGGGACCACGCCCTTCCCTTCCCAGCAATTTCCTACTCCCACCTGTACTTAATAACCCACCTGTACTACCTCCCACCTGTACTTAGTAACCTGTAGTAGACTTATAAACACTTTTTTGCTTTCTTCCATTATTGAATTGATTTTCTACAGAGAATCTAAAATTATGTTCTCTAAAATTTCATTCGGATTTTGCCACTTTTGTACTAAAATTAGCTCATGAAATGTATTTGAAATGCAGATTATGACTGGCCAGCAAAATATCCCATGGTGTAGCTCCTCACTATCCCATTTAACTTCATGTCCTTCCACTCTTTTCCTGTTTGCTATGTTATTTATTAGAACATGAACTTTCCATTCCTCAAGCTCTTTGTCACCTCTCCCTCTACCTTGACCCCTGCTCCACCTCCAAATTCTAGGCCTAAGATTAAATATCATCTCCATAAAAATATCAATTTGAGAAGGAGAGCATATGTGAGGAGAAATGTCCCATCTTTAAAAATCTTTATTTCAGACTTTGGTTCCTCTGAATACAGTCAATATTTGTTTTTACATGTCATTTCTTCATAATCCTTTTATTTCCTAGCTCTACAAAATTATAAGTGCATCAGAGCTGAGAATATGTTCATTGTATTATTCATTTTTAAATACTTAAGATGTGGAATATCCCTGACATTAAACACTAATTGAATAAATATGTGTTTAGAAATAAAAAGGTTGAATTATTTGGATATGAAAATAGTTGCAGGTTATTCTGAGATTCTGAACAAGAAGAAATAAGATATAAGGCACTGTCACTGACTAAGAGAGCATAGCAAGAGGAAGTCTTGGCAGTAAGCATGGAGGAAAATTGGAGGAGTCGGAGTGTAATGAGAAGCTAATTTTTAAACATTCAATTCAGGAATTCATCTGTATACAAATCCTCTGATATAACTCTCCTCAAATTTCAAATAAAATAACCAACACTAAAAAAAGACAGTAATTCAAATTTATGCTACTCTAAAAGCATTTGAAAATAATGTTAAAATAATTTAAAATATGAAAATGCATCCAGTTTTATGCACTAAGCAGCAGTCACTCATGATTGAATGAAATAGCCCTCAATTTCTCTATAGTTTCCTTTCTTGTCTTAGAAAAATTGAATACACTTCCAAGAAAACTGCTCATTATGACTAAGGAATTTTGTGTGAGCAAAGTAACTTCATAACTGTGTTATTTTTCCTCCCTAAATGTTATTTCAGTAGGTTTATTATTTTGTTGTTATTAATACCAAGTTCAAAAAGTCAAACATTTTATAACTGTTAATGAAAATTAGTAGCCATCTGTTCCAGCCCTCATCCTCTATAACTCCTACTCCCAGAGACTTCCACTGTCAGCTTTTATTTTCCTTTTCTATCCAGTACTATTTCTTAAATGATATTTTCAGTTGTAGTTTAGTTATTGACTTTTAAGTATGAAAGATGAAGATTTGATATCTTTTTTTTTTTTTTTGAGACGGAGTCTTGCTCTGTCCCCCGGGCTGGAGTGCAGTGGCCGGATCTCAGCTCACTGCAAGTTCCCCCTCCCGGGTCCACTCCATTCTCCTGCCTCAGCCTCAGGAGTAGCTGGGACTACAGGCGCCCGCCACCTCGCCCGGCTAGTTTTTTTTGTATTTTTAGTAGAGACGGGGTTTCACCGTGTTAGCCAGCATGGTCTCAATCTCCTGACCTCGTGATCTGCCCCTCTCGGCCTCCCAAAGTGCTGGGATTACAGGCTTGAGCCACCGCGCCCGGCAAGATTTGATATCTTATACTTAGCCCTCCTATACACATTTCTTTTTCTCTATCTTTCCATTTCATTTCTCATAATAATTTTATTGTAATTATCAGTAAAATTGTATTCTAATTTGTTATTTTGACAATGTAATTTTTTTTCTAGTTGAGCCACACCTTACCTTTATTCTGTTTCTTTATTTATCAATGTTGTGTTTCCGCTGGGCCTAATTAAAATAATTGCATCATTATTTCTGCGCTCTTCAGTATTCCCTCTCCAGGCTAGTAAGCAGAAGAACACATATACTCTTCATAGATTCAAATACATTAAGCAAACCCTCACTTTTTTTTTTCCTCATTAGCATCAGTCCTGGAGTTATTTCTCCACCAAGCCATTACAGCTAGTTGATTTCTGAGGCTGATGCACAACTTTTGTACTGAAATGGATGTTTCTATAATCATGGAAACTATATTCACCTTTCTCCTGTTTCCATGTGTTGACACAAATGGAGTTTTTAAGCTTCCTCATATTAGGATTCTCTCTTTGAAGAAAGCAATTACAAATTATCCGTGATAAATTTAGAAGCACTGAATTAGGAACAAAAATAAATTTTGTTTCGAATGAGAATCATAACAAGGCACAAATTAAATTAAGCTATTAAAATAATAAAATCCAAAAAAAATTAAACGCCAGTTATATTTATCTGATACTTTTTCCCTTACACTTTTGACTGTATTACTTGATGGTACTCCACAGTTCTGGGTTTTTGTTAGCTAATTATTTTAAATGTTAAATTCAGTGGCATTTAGTACATTCACGATGTTCTGCCTACACTATCTATGTTAAGTTCTAAAACATTCTGACTGTCCCTAAAGAAGAATGGTATGCATTAAGCAGCCATTCTCCATCTCCTCTCCCCTCAGGCCCTGGGTCATATCTGTCTGCTTTCTGTCACTATGTATTAATCTATTTTGGATATTTTATATAAATGCAATCAGGTGTCTACCTGTTTTCAATTATCCTGCTGTATACCTAGTAATTAAATTGCTAAATTATATGGTAATTCTAACTTTTTAAGAAATTGCACAACTATTTTCTCCAGTGGCCATACCATTTTTCATTCCCATTAATAATGTACAAGCATTTCAATTTTCTCACATCCTCCCCAACACTTATTCCTACTTTCCCCTCCCTTTTTTCTTTTTTTGGTACACTCATCCTAGCAGGTTTGAAGTTGTTTTGAGTTGTATTGCCTTAATGACTTAGACGATGAGCATCTTTGCATGTCTCTCTGGCACAGCCTGGGAAAGGTGGTGGTGGTTCTGGACTGACCTGTAGTAACCTGTGATGCTGTGCCATGAGGGACATTCACGACTTCACTCCAGAGCTGCTGCCAGAATGCCTGGTGCCACAGCCCATGGGGGACTGTCTTCGAGGACTACGCCGCCTGCCTTGCAGGCAGTGTCTGTGGGACTGTGTTCGTATGTTCAATATCACATTTTCTATGTGCTGCCTTATTTCCTGCTTCGAGAATGCATTCACGTGGAAATCCTTTGGACCAAGATTCTGCCGGGGACTTGCCAAATGGTTCCATAACTGTGGAGTCTAAATACTATTCATTACAGAAATTAATAGTTCAGTTGAGAGAAGTACTGATGACTTTTCAAAACAAATGAACCATTGTAGTATACACAGAACCATATTGTAGAGGTTTGTCGTTAGCACTTATTTTTGCATGTTGACTACCTAATAAACTGTAAATGTAAAAAAAAAGTCTTTCTTAGTCATTTGGAGAAATGTCTCTACAAATTCTTTGCAGATTTAAAAAATTAGACTGTTGATTTTTTGTTGCTGAATTGTAATAGTTGTTTATATATTCCATATACTGGAACCTATTGTTCCCATTCTGTCAGTTGCTTTTTCACTCTCTTGATATTACCCTTTGATATACAACAGTTTTTAATTTTGATGAAGTTCAATTTATTCTTTTGTTGCTCATGCATTTGGTGTCATATCTAAGACTCTATTCCCAAATCCAAGGTCATGAAGATTTATCCTGTATTTTTTTCTAAGTGTTTTATAGTTTTGACTCTTACATTTAGGTCATTGATATATGTTGGGTTACTTTTTGTATACGGTGTGAAATAGGAATCTATCTTCATTCTTTTGCATGTAGCTGCCGAATTGTCCCAGCATTTTTTCTTGAAGAGATTATTCTCTCCTCATTCAATGGTCTTCATATTCTTGTAAACAATTAATTTTAGCTATAGATATATGGGCTTATTTCTGGATTCCATCCCCAAAAAAAGTCTATTCCATTTTTCATTATACCTATTCTTATGCCAGTATCACATTTTTTTAAAGTTATTAATGAAGATTTGTAGTAAGTTTAGAAAGTGAAAAGTGTGTCCTGCCACCTGTTTCTACTTTTTAATGGTTGTTTTGACTACTCAGGATTCATTGCACTTCCACATAAATTTGAATGTTGGCTTTTCTATTTCTGAAAACAAGGCCCTTGGAATTTGATAGAGAATGCGCTGAATCTGTAAATCGTTTGCGCAGCATTGGCGTCTTAACAACCCATAAACATGTGATGTCTGTCTACTTATTTAGACCTTTAACTTCATTCAGCAATGCTTTTGGTTTAAAGTACACAAGGATTTCACCTTCTTGGTTAAATTTATGCCTAGGCATTGGTTTTTTTTTTTTTATATAGATATATA
>NW_016804401.1:67530-73785 GCF_001698545.2 Rhinopithecus bieti
ATAAAATAAAATAAAATAAAATACCTAATTAAAAAAAAAAGAAATACAAATGATTTTTTGTGGATTGACTTTGTATTCTACAATGTTGCTGGATTTTTTTCAGCTTTAATATTTTTGAGTGCATACTTTAGGATTTTCTATCTATCTATATTATGTGTTCTGAGAACAGGGATAGCTTTATTTCTTTTCCAATACAAATGTCTTTTTTTTCTTTGATTTTCCCCCAATTGTCCTGGCCAGAATTTCCAGCACAATGATGAATAACAGTGGTGAAAGGGTGCATCCTTTCTTATTCCTGATCTCCGAGGAAAGTCTTTTAGTCTTTCACAATCGAATATGATTTTTATTGTGGGTTTGCAATGAATGCTCTTTGACAGGTTGAGGAAATTAGTTCCTATTCCTAGTTTGTCGTGCTTTGTATCATGAAAGTGTTTGAATTGTGCAAATACTTTACCCGCATTAATTGATATGATCACTTTCTTTGCCCCTTCATTCTGCAATGTGGTGTATTATATTGATTGACTTTCTTTTTTTTTTTCCTTTAACTTTTATTTAAGGTTCAGTGGTACATGTGCAGATTTGTTTCATAGGTAAACTTGCTTCACAGGTGTTTGTTGTACAGATAATTTCATCAGCCAGGTAAATAAGCATAGTAATCAACAGGTATTTTTTCTGATCCTCTCCCTCCTCCCACCATCCACCTTTAAGTGGGCCCCAGTGTCTTTTCCCCTCTTTGTGTCCAAGTGTTATCATTTAGCTATGACTTATAAGTGAGAACACGCAGTATTTGGTTTTCTGTTCCTGCATTAGTTTGCTTAGGATAATGGCCTCCAGCTTCATCAGTGTTGCTGCAAAGGACATGATCTCATTCCTTTTTATGGCTGCATAGTATTCCATGGTGTATATGTACCACATTTGCTTTATCCAGTCTACTATTGATAGGCTGATTCCATGTCTTTGCTATTGTGAATACTGCTGCAATGACCATGTGCATGCATGTGTCTTTATGGTGGAATGATTTATATTCCTTTGGGTATATACCCAGTAATAGGATTGCTGGATCAAAGGATAATTCTGATTTTAGTTCTTTCAGGAATTGCCATATTGCTTTCCACAGTGACTGAACTAATTTATGCTCCCATTAGTCGTGTATAAGCATTCCTTTTTCCCCACATGTTAAGCCATCATTGCATTCTTAAGAGTCATTCCATTTTGTCATAATATATAACCCTTCTAATATGCTGCTGGGTTTGTTTTGCTAGTTTTCTGTTGAGGATTTTTATATCTATATTCAGAAAAATATAGATATGAGGACTGCTTTCACTGTATTCCATAAGATTTGATATGTTGTGTTTGTTTTTATTTGTCCCCAAAATTCCCAATTTCCTTTGTAACTTCATCCTTAACACATTGATAGTGTGTTATTTAATTTCTACAAATTTGTTAATTTTTAAATTTTTGTCTTATTAATTTCTGGTTTCATTCCATTGTTGTCTAATAAAATATGTCATATGATTTGAATTTTTAAGTTTTATTGAAATTTGTTTTGTGGCCTAACATATGGTCTCTTCTAGAATACATTGCATATACACCTGAGAAAAATGTACATTCTGCTGTTTTGAGGTGGACAATTCTCTATATATTCTAGATCTAGTTCGTTTATAGTGTTTTTCAAATTCCCTATTTCCTTACTAGATCTGATTTGTTTTGACAATTCATTGAAAGTGATGTTTTGAAGTTTTCAACTATTATTGTGTATCTATTTCTACCTTTAGTATTGTAAAGGTTTTATTTACATATTTGGGGCCCTTCTCGTAGGTTAGTATATGTGTATAATTGTTTTATCTTCCTAATTGGTTAATACTTTGACCCTTATAAAACATTCTTACTTAAAGTTAATTTTTTATTCTGTTAGGATATCTATCCCAGTTCTAATTTGGTTATTATTTTCATAGAATAATTTTTTTCTATCCTTTCTATCCTTTCACTTTCCATCTATCCATGACTTTGAATAAAATTGAACCACAATTTTATATTTTATATTTAAAATTGAGCCACAGTATTTATATTTAATTTGAGTATACAATTAAATCATATTTGGAATACATTCTGCCTATCTTTGCATTTTCATTGGAAAGTTTCTTGCATTTACTTTAAAAGTAAATACTTATAAAAAGGGATAATCTCTGACATTTTGCTATTGTTTTTCCATGTGTTTTAATTTTCTGTTTCTCTGTTCTTTCATTACTGCTATATTTGTGTTCAATTGATTCTCAGTAGTATATTTTTATTTCTTTCTCATTTCTATCCTGTTATGTTTTCATTTATTTACTTAGTGGTGACCCTGGGGATTATGATTAATATCTTAAATGTGTAACAATGTATTTTGCATTTATACAATGCTAGTTTCAATTGTATACAAAAATATACTTCTATACAGCTCCAATTTCTTTCTCTTACACTGTTGTTACAAATCACAACTTTATATATTGGAAACCCAGTAACACAGATTTATAATTTTTTTTTGTACATTTGTCTTTTAAATCATGTAGGAGAAAGGTAGAGTTTAAAACCAAAAATACAATAATACTGACTTTCGTATTTACCAGTGTAGTTACCTTTATCAGTGTTCTTTATTTCTTCATATGGCTTCGAGTTGCTTATGAGTATCCTTTTATTTCAACCCAGAACACTGCCTTTAGCATTTTTTGTAAGGCATGTCCACTAGCAAAAATCTCCCTAGTTTTTGTTAATCTGGGAATATCTTAATTTTCATTGATTTTGGAAGACTTTTTGCCAGATATAGAATTCTTGGTTGATAGATTTGCTTGTTTTTTATTTTATCTCTTTAAATACATCATCCCACTAGCTTCTGGCTTCTGTGGCTTCTGATGATAAATCAGCTATTAATCTTACTGAGGATGTCTTCTGTATGCCTTACTTCTGTCTTGCTGTTTTCAAGATTCTCTTTTTGTCTTTGGCTTTTGGCAGTTTGATTATCATGTGTCTCTGTGGATCTCAGATTTATCTTTGTAGTTTGTTGAACTTTCAGAATGTGTTGTTTCATGTATTTTATCAAATTAGAAAGGTTGGGGGCATTATTTTTTGAAATGTCCTTTCTGCCTCTGACTAGAATTGTATCACAATTTTAGGTAATCTTTCAAGAAAACAGTAAAATTCTTCTTGAAAGCAATTTCTTCACTGAGATGGATAGAGGGACTTATAAATAAACTGATGGCAAACTGCATAACTATATATTTTAAAAAGCAACATATAATGGGGCAGATAAGAAAGGTGCACACATGTTGTGAGGTAAGAAATAGGTTAATGACAGCCACATCTTCAACCTCTGTAGCATGAAGGCAAGAAATCATACCTGCACTAAAAACTTAGGAATTACTAATACCTGAACATTAACTAAAACTATAGAGATATATGCCAAAAGAATCAGCCAAAATTTTTCTAAGAAAAGGTAAAAGAATCACAGCTGTTTGTCATAATAAGTATTATTAAATATTTTGCATTATTTACATGGATAACTTGAATAAAATTTTAAAATAAAGCACATAATGTAAAATAAAACAACTCTCTCAAAATATAAGTACTTCCAATCATGATGTTCTCTGCTCACTACCAAAGGATTTTTCTATCAATTTAGTGTAATGGAATATGCAATGATGTGCCAAAATATATTTCATCATATTGAAAATTGAGAGGAAAATGTTTATTTTACTGTATCTTTAAAGTCTTTATTTTTAGACCTGTTTTAAGTTCACAGGAAAATTTAGAGGATGGAGCATATATCTCCATCTCACATATATCTCACATATATTCTGCCCCCACACGTTTATAACCTCCCCCATTATCATTATCCTCACCAAAGTGGAACATTTATTACAATCAATGAACCTTCTTGACACATTGTTATGACCCAAAAGTCCATAGTTATATTAGGGTTCACTCTTGGTGTTGTACATTCTATTGGTGTGGACAAATGTATGACATGTATTCACTGTAATAGTATTATATGGGGTAGTGTCACTGTCCTAAAATCCTCTGTCTTCCACCTACCTATTCATCTTTCCCTCCCTGCACCGCTCTTTTCATTATGTCCATAATTTTGTCTTTTCCAGAATGTCATACCGCTGGAATCATATAGTATGTAGCTCTTTCGGATTGATTTCTTAGTCATATGCATTTAAGTTTTCTCTATATCTTTTCATGGCTTTATAGCTTACCTCTTTTCAGTGATGAATAGTATTTTGTGGTCTAGATGTATTACAATTTCTTTATCCATAAACCTACTGAAAGACATCTTGGTTGTTTCAAAGTTTTGGCAATTATAAAACAATGTCTATAAATATTGTGTGCAGGTTTGGTGTGGACATAAGTTCTCAGCTTTTTTTGTGTAAACATCAAGTGACATGATTGCTGCTGAATCTTATAATAATAAGAGAATGTTTAGTTTTGTAGAAAACCACCAGACTGTCTTCCAAAGTGACTACACCATTTTGCATTCCCATTGGCAATAAATGAAGGTTTCAGTTGTGTTTTATTCTTTTCAACATTTGGTGTTATCAGTATTTTGAAATTTGGTCATTCTAATATGTGTGTAGTGACATTTCACTGTTGTTTTAATTTGCATATCCCTTATTACATACAATTTTGAGCATCTTTTCATATGATTTTTTACCATCTGTATATCTTCTTTGGTGAGAAGTCTGTTCAGGCCTTTAGCTCATTTTGTAATCGGGTTGTTGATTTCTTTATTTTTGTTTTTAAGTGTTCTTTGTATATTTTGGATAACAGTCTTTTATTGGAAATGTATTTTGGAAATATTTTCTCCCAGTCTGAAACTTTGCTTTCACTCTCTTGACTGTGTATCTCACAGAGAAGAAACTTTAATTTTAATAAAGTCCAGCTTATCAATTTTTTCTTTCATAAATGTGTCTTTGGTGTCATATCTAAAAAGTCATTGCCATACCCAAGGTCATCTAGCTTTTCTCCTATGTTATTGTCAAAGTGTTTTGTTGTTTTGGATTTGCATATAGGTCTGTGATACATTTTGAGTTTTTTTTTTGTGAAGAGTGTAATGTACATGTGAGCCCAGTTTCTTCTTTAGAATGCTGTAATCTGAGTGTTTGTCTTACCCCAAATTCATATTGTAAAATGGTAATCCCTAAGGTGATGATATTGGGATGTGGGGCCTTTTGAAACGTGACTAGGTCATGAGTAAGGGCAGCACTCTCATGAATGAGGTTAGTGCCCTTATAAAACAGACTCCAGAGAGCTCATCTGCCTCTTCCACCATATAAAGCAACAGTGAGAAAGTGGCTCTTCATGAGGAAGTGAGCCCTTACTAGACATCAAATCTACTGGCACCTTGATCTTGGACCTCCAAGATTCCAGAACTGTGAGAAATAAACTCTGTTGTTTATAAACCACCCAGTTTATGGTATTTTGTTATAATAGCCCAAAAAGACTAAGAAACAGCATAATTTGTTGAAAAGGCTATACATTTCTTTATTGTATTGCCTTTTCTCCTTTACCAAAGATCAGTTAACTATATTTATGTGGATCTATTTCTATATTGTATCCCATTGATCTATTTGTCTATTTCTTCACTAGTACTAAACTGTCTTGATTACTGTATCTTTGTAGCAAGTCTTGAAGTCAGGTGGTGCCAATCCTCAAACTTTTTTCTTATCCTTCAATTTTTCAGTTGATTATTCTGGGTCTACTGGCACACCATAAAAACTTTAAAGTTAGTTTGTCATCTACAAGATAACTTGCTGGAATTTTGATGGTAAATGCATTCAATCTATAGATAAAGTTGGGAAAAACTGACATCTTGACACTAGTGAGTTTTTCAATCCATTAACATGGAAATTCTCTCTATTTAGTTCTTTGATTTCTTTCAATGGAGTTTTATAATTTTTCTCATATACTTCTTGGGCATATTTTGCTACATTTATACTTAACTATTTCGTTTTAGGGAGTACTAATGTAAATGGGTTTTGTGTTTTTTTTTTTGTTTTTTTTTTTATACTTTAAGTTCTAGGGTACATGTGCACAACGTGCAGGTTTGTTACATATGTATACATGTGCCATGTTGGTGTGCTGCACCCATTAACTCGTCATTTACATTAGGCATATCTCCTAATGCTATTCCTCCCCTCTCCCCACTCCCCACAATAGGACCCGGTGTGTGATGTTCCCCTTCCTGTGTCCAAGTGATCTCATTGTTCAATTCCC
>NW_016804401.1:74555-102300 GCF_001698545.2 Rhinopithecus bieti
TGGGGAGTTATACATGATATAAATGATGAATTGATGGGTGCTGATGAGTTGATGGGTGCAGCACACCAACATGGCACAAATATACATATGTAACAAACCTGCACGTTATGCACATGTACCCTAGAACTTAAAGTATAATAATAATAAAAAAAAAATTCATCAAAAAAAAATACTTCTGTGTGTTGTTTTTATGCCCCTTTATTCTTATTTCATGAAGGTGATTTAGGTTCTCATATTTCTGAAACTATTACTGGTTTTCGACGAGCCATTCTTTCTACTCCCTGTCTTCTATTGATATTTCTTAAGTTTCCTTTTTCATTCATATATTTTAGTCTCTATTTTGGTGTTATAAATTTTCTCAAATTCTGGTCTACATTTAAATGTGGGGGGGGGGAATACTCTCTGAATCTCTGTGCATATTGCATACTGAAAATGCTCATCAGCTAGAGTGTTGTACTTCAGCGTTATCCAGTTTTTCTATAGTATTTTGTTTCCGATTGCTAAGTTTCTCCAGAAATAAATCTTCTAGCTTTCAACCTTTAAAGTAACAGCCAATTGCCTGCTAATGTTCTGGATCTGAGTGGCAGAAGAATCTGGGATTCTCACCATTCAGTACATATCCTTCTACTTAATTCTCCAGCTTTTAGTAAAGCACCTCCTCTTCCACACCATCTCTAAACTGTGACATTTCTGTCTGATTTCAGAGTCCCTCCAGCATTGTACTGGAATGAGGGAGGAACAGTTGCTGGTAAGAGCAAAAGTTATTTTTCAGATGGAAAAAAATTCTAACTAATTCATTTATATACAAGCTTTCAAGCCCTCATTAGAAATAATTTTCCTTGTGGCCCTCTCATGTGTGTTTGACCTGGGAAATCTGCTTACTTCCAGGATTTCTCTACCAGTTTAGTTTCTCCTTTTGTTCCTCTGATAATTCCCTTATCACCTACCCATCTTTCAGCTTCCAAGTTTTTATTTTGTTATCTCTTCTACCACTCTTTTTTCTTGCTGATTTATAACTTTTACTGCTTTTATTTCATTTGAAGTAGCATTTTCAGAGGAGAAAAAAATATCTGGGTTTGACTTGCCCTAATTATTTTTCCATCAATTCTTAAGAAACTCTAAAAAAGGAAAGAGAGAAAGACAGAGTGTAAAATAAATTTCTTTACATGGTGAAGTTTTTACTGGAGCAAAGGGAGGCTGAGAGACAAATTTGTGGTAGCTATATTAATTAAAATTCATTATTATTGTTATTACTATTACAGATTGAATATCTCTTATACAAAATGCTTGGGGCCAGAAGTATTTTAAATTTTAGATTTCTTTTCAGATTTGGGAATACTTGCATATATATAGTGAGATATCCTGGGGATGGGACCCAAGTTTAAACATGAAATTCATCTATGTCATATATACCTTATGTACATAGCCTAAAGTTAATTTTATGCAATACTTTTAATAATTTTGTACATGAAACATAGCTTGTGTACATTGAGCCATCAGAAGGCGTATCACTGTCTCAGCCAACATGTGGACAATCTGTGCTTATTGGCATCAACATCATTCCAGGCTCTAAATTTATGTACTACATTGGTGCATATAAATGTTGCATATAGGTGCAATTATTTTCTTACACTTATTCACACAAAAGTACTTAACAGAAAAAAATTAATACCTTTAATACAGTTGAAAATGATGTGTTCAGGGTAACTTGGCAGCATGCATCATAGTAGCATCACTAGAATGCCAGTATCAGCTGTTAAAAGCAACAACAAACAATAGCAGGATTTCAGTCTTCACCTAAAATGCTGTTTTGATTCAAAGGTTAATGTACACTATATTTTATTTTTTAGGTGAGAAGAAACATCAGAAGCAGTTGAGGGACCAGGCAGTGCGTCTTCTAGAGATGTGGAGGCATTCTGCTAGATGATTTTTTTTAATGTTGCTTTCACCGTCATCTGCCTCATTAACTATCATTTTTATCTTAGAAATCTCTCTTTGATTCTATAAACTGGCATGACTTCTTGTTCTGTTATGAATGGAAACTGCTCTAGTCTTTCAATAAGCTCATCATACATTTTCACCATGTCATCTATAGATACTTTTTCTGCAGGGTTAACAATGTCATCTTCATTGTCACTATTATCAAAATCATCTTGATTCAGAATCATTTTGGCTATTTCACCATCAGTCAATGAACGAACAATCAGCCACACTATCACTGTTAAAAACTTTTCAATATCCATTTCTTCCAGCTTACTAATGGATTCTGAAGGTATATATTCCACATATGTATGGAGGTCTGACATTTCTTTTCACTTGACATATGGTATGCTTCACAGTTATCACCTTATTCATCATCATCACTGAGCATAGTCACAGGCCAGAGATTGTCCAAGCATGCACAACTGTGCCTTTAGTCACTGTGTTCCAAGTGTTGGCAACAGAATATATGGTATCCTTTATGCTAAACTCCTTTTGGAAACTTTCTACACCCACTCCTATGTTCATTGCTGCTGGTATGCTGTTGAGGAAAACATTTTTATATTTACTCTTTATTGATCCAAGGATATCCTGGCCACATTGTTGAATCAAAAGAGTCATATTTGGGAGACATTTATGTGGAATGAACATTATTTTGACAGGAATTTTAGGTGGAGGATAAGCAGAACAGTGGTCAAGAAATAACAAAATCTTGTAGTCATCATTCAGTCCAGCTTCCTTGCAGTAAGCAATATCCACTGGTACAAGGGTTTGTGAAACCAGTCAGAAAAGGTAACCCCGTTGATCCATACATTTTTGTTAGCATAATAATGGACTTGTAAGAGATTCACTCTTTGAAAACAGTAGACAATATTGCCCAACACAGCAAGTTTACACTTAATGTCTGCGGCACATCCCAGCACAGTTAGTCTGTCCTTGGCATCCATAATTCCCACAGGGACTGTCTCATCGGCTGTAGTCAGTGTTTTTGTGGGGCAATAATGTCAAACCAATAATATTTCATTAGCATTACAGACTCATGCTGGCAGGATATTTTTATCAGTGATCACCTTGGCAAACTTGTCAATGAACTTCTCTGCTGCTTCATATTCAACAGATGCTTATCTGTTTAAAGATTTACCACCACAAATCTTTAAAAACTTAATGCCACATATTTTTCTTAAATTTCTACAGCCAGCCTGTTGAATATTCACAGTTGCCTTCAATTTTTACTTTATCATGATGTATCTTTGATTGGTTCATGATTAGCGTACCATTAAGTGGCACGTGTTCCTGCGACACTAATGGGCCCACGCTCTCAAAACATGATTGAGATATTCATTTGCACCTTATGCAGTGTTATTCTTTTTTAAAAAATTCTGTTCATCACTTTCAGCATAGAACTTCAACAATTTTTCTTTTTGTTTGTTTAGGTCATATGAAGAGGTCATTCCAACACCATACTCTTCTGTAAGATGGCTCACACTAACACACTCTCCAGTTTCTCCAACTGCTTCACTTTCTGTGCTATAGATGAACATAAATACTTCCCTTTTTTAATCACTGAAAGTCCTAGGGGTATATGCAGGCCTTTTCGAAATTTTCATCAATATCTTTACACCACAGAGGAAAGAGTTTTAAAAAAACACGCAGTGAGTAATGCACATAGGTCTTGGTCTCATGTAGATCACTGTGGGGAACCTGCTACAACATATCCAGCCTGTGCATGTGCCATTTTATTACCCTTTGTGAGTACGCTTATGTGGGGAAATCCGGGTGTGTGGAAAAAAATTATATAACAGTTACAGGAGGCTAGAAGGATTTTTTTTCTCCTTTGGAGCCATAATAAACCGTGTGCATTTTGACTGCAATCCACCTGCATTTGACTACAATCCAACATAAAGTTAGATGTGGAATTTTCCACTGTGACATCATGTTAGTGCTCAAAAAATTTTAGATATTAAGGCATTTTGAATTTTGAATTTTTTAATTAGGAATGCTTAGCCTGTATTATTATTTTTATTTGAGTAGCCATTGGTTTGGGGTGTGTGAGAACTTATTTTTAAAGGAAAGGAATATTTTACATTAGAAGAGGGCATACTTAGTGCAAAATCATTAAAGCAGAGAAAATTTTGTCATATGCACAAAGTCAAAGGAAGACCAGATGGGTTCCCTAAAGGACAATGGACAGAAGGATAAGAAAACAATTTTGTATTATTTGTAAGATAAACTTAAGACATTTGGATGTTTCAGTGTTATAGGAGGGTTCTGGAGGATTTTAAGGGGAGGATTGTCTGATATACACTCAGTGAAAATATCTCTCTTTCTGAATAATGTATAGTAGTGGAAAAATAGCAAGAAGCTGAAGCTCAACTAGAAGTTCAGGACACTAGCTGACGGAGAGGAAAGAATATTGAATTGGGATGATGTTGGTGGAGACAAAAATAAACGAACAGGTTCAAAAGGTTTTAAGATGTAAAGGCGAGACAAGAATTGCTGATGAATAGTAAACAAGTGGTGAGATAAAAATAATAATAAAGATAATGCCTATGTTTCTGGCATGAGCAACTGGAAGTTACAGCAGTGTTAAGTAATTAAATAGAGTAGAATGTCATATTGAGATTCATAACATGTTAAGTAGGATGTTGAAAGCCAAATTTAGTCCTTAACATGACAAAATCTGATTGTGAAGGATGTACAAAGAATGGAGTTATTAATATTGTCTGGATGAATCAGAAAAGTTTTCACAGAGAAGTTGTATTAGTCTGTCCTCTTATGCTGCTATTAAGAAATACCCAGGACTTGGTAATTTAAAAAGGAAAGGGATTTAATTGATCTACAGTTACATATTGTTGGGGAGGCCCCAAGAAACTTACATTCATGGTGGAAGATACCTCTTCACAGGGCAGCAGGAGAGAGAACGAGTGCCCAGTGAAGAGGGAAACCCCTTATAAAATTTGATAACTATAAGGGAAACTGCTTATAAAATGTGATAAAATGTGAGAACAGATTGGGGAAATCTGCCCTCATGATTCAATTATCTCCACCTGGTCCCTCCTATGACACATGAGGATTATGGGAACTACCATTGAAGATCAGATTTGGATGGGGACACAGCCAAATCAGATCATGTAAAGATACCCAGGTGAAGAGAGTTGAATCATGAAGGCAGTTTCTCCCATCCTGTTCTTGTGATAGTCAGTTACTTTTCACAAGATCTGATGGTTGTACAAAGGAATTCCCCCTTTGGTGGGTACTCATTCTCTCTCCTGTTGCTCTGTGAAGAGATGCCTCCTGCCATGCTTGTAAGCTTCCTGAGGCCTCCTCAGCCATGTGAAACTGAGTCAGTTAAACCTCTTTTCTTCATAAATTACCCTGACTCAGGTATTTCTTCACAGCAGCATGAGAAAGGACTAATTCAGTAAATTGGTACTACAGAGAGTGAGTTGCTACTATAAAGACACCCACGAATGTGGAAGCAACTTTGGAACTGGGTAAAAGGCAGAGATTGGAATAATTTGGAGGGCTCAGAAGAAGTCAAGAAAATGTGGAAAGATTGGAACTTCCTAGAGACAGTTGAATGGCTTTAACCAAAATGCCTACAGTGATATGGACAATGAAGTCCAGGCTAAGGTTGTCTCAGATGGAGATGAGGATCTTATTGAGAACTGGTGTAAAGATCTATCTTCCTATGCTTTAGCAAAGAGACTGGAGGGAGTTTGCCCCTGCCCTAGAGATCAGTGGAACTTTGAACTTGAGAGAGATGGTTTAGGGTATCTGGCAGAAGAAATTTCTAAGTGGCAAAGCATTAAAAAAAAACAAAAAAAACAAAAAAAGCAGAGTGTGAAGATTTGGAAAATTTGCAGCCTGATGATGTGATAGAAAAGAAAATTTTTGAGGAGAAATTCAAGGCTGCTGCAGAAATTTACATAGGTAATGAGGAGCCAAATGTTAATCACCAAGACAATGGGGAAAATGTCCCTAGGACATGTCAGAGACCTTAATGGCAGCCCCTTCCATCACAGACCTGGAGGGATAGGAGGGAAAAATGGTTTCCTGGCCTGGGCCCAGGCTCCCCTGTTCCATGCAGTCTCAAGACATTGTGCCCTGCATCCCAGCTGCTCAACTTTAGCCATGGCTAAAAGGAGCCAATATAAAGCTCAGGTTGTTGCTTCAGAAAATGCAAGCCCCAAGTCTTGGCAGCTTACATGTGGTGTTGGGCCTGCAAGTGTGCAGAAGTCAAGAACTGAAGTTTGGGAACTTCCACCCAGATTTCAGAGGATGTATGGAAATGCCTGGATGTCCAAGCAGAAATTTGCTCAGGGGTGGAGCCCTCATGGAGAACCTCTGCTAGGGTAGTGGGAAAGGGAAATGTGGGATTGAAGCCCCTACAAAAAGTCCTCACTGGGGCACTGCCTAGTGGAGCTGTGAGGAGAAGGCCGCCATAATCCAGTCCCCAGAATGGTAGATCCACTGACAACTTGCACCATGAGTCTTAAAAAGCCCCGGGCACTCACGCCAGCCTATGAAAGCAGCTGGGAGGAAGACTGTACCCGGCCAAGCCACGAGGGCAGAGCTGCCCAAGGCTGTGGGAGCCCACCTCTCATATCAGTGTCACTTGGATGTGAGAAGGGGAGTCAAAAGAGATCATTTTGGAGCTTTAAGGTTTAATGAATGCCCTAATGGATTTTGGACTTGCATGGGGCCCTTGGTCCCTTTTTTTTGAGTAATTTCTCCCATTTGAAACAGGCATATTTACCCAATTCCTGTATCCCCATTGTATCCAGAAAGTAACTCACTTGCTTTTGATTTTACAGGTTCATCAGTGGAAGGGACTTGCCTTATCTCAGATGAGACTTTGGACTTGGACTTTGGGGTTAATGCTGGGATGAGCTAAGAGTTTGGGGGACTGTTGGAAATGCATGATTGTGTTTTGAAATGTGACAACATAAGATTTGGGAGGGACCAGGGACAGAATAATATGGCTTGGCTGTGTCCCCACCCAAATCTCATCTTGAATGGTAGTTCTCATAATCCCCACATGTTGTGGGAGGGACCAGGTGAAGACAATTAAATCATGGGGGTGGTTCCCCCATCCTGTTCTAGTGAGAGTGAGATAGTTCTCACAAGATCTGATGATTTTATAAAGGACTTCTCCCCTTACTGGACACTCATTCTCTCTTTTGCTGCCCTGTGAAGAGGTGACTTCTGCCATCATTGTGAGTTTCCTGAAGCCTCCCCAGTCATGTGGTACTGTGAGTCAATTAAACCTCTTACCTTTATAAGTTACCCAGTCTCAGATATTTCTTCATGGCAGCATGAGAATGGACTAATACAGTAAGTAATATTTGAGTTGTAACTTGATGGATAAATAAATTTTGTCTAGGTTTATTTATAATAATAATTATAACAACCTAGACAAGGTTTATTTATCCATCAATTCTAGGTTTAAAAGTGTATGAAGGACAGGTCAGGCATGGTGGCTTATGCCTATAATCCCAGAACTTTGGGAGGCCGGGGCAGGTGGATCACTTGAGTAAGGAGTTTGAGACCAGCCTGACCAATATGACAAAACCACGTCTCTACTAAAAATACAAAAATTAGCTGGGCATGGTGTCACATGCCTGTAAACCCAGCTACTCAGGAGGCTGAGGCAGGATAATTGCTTGAACCTTGGAGGTAGAGTTTACAGTGAGCTAAGATTGCACCACTGCACTCCTACCTGGGTGACAGAGCAAGACTCAATCTCGAAAATGAAAAACAAGTGTATGATGGACAACAGGAAAGAGTGAGCCATTTATTATGACTGAAATACAGAAAGCAAAAGGAGTGGGAGGCTGGAAGAAAAGTAGAATATAAGCCCTATGGAAAATATGAGTTTTAAATATATTGTTCACAATGTATACTCTTAATAAAAATTTGTTGAGTGAACTAATAATGTGTATAATTATCTTATATATTCAAATAACTTTCAATTTATTCTTTAAGATTGCATTTTCTGCATCAGTATTCACATTGCTCTACAAATCCATCATCCTTGGAAGGTCTCAAGTGTTTTATGTAGTGGATGCTCTACTACACACCTCTCCCCAAATCTTCCCCTAACACACACATACATATTTCATACACACACACACTCATTCCTTAAGCTGCTGAGTTTTCCTGGTTGATAGCAGATAATCTAGTTCCCATTCCTGGCAATGGATGTCATCAACTCACCAAAAGCTGTACCCCTTTTCTAATAATTGGTCCATGCAGAAGAACAAATGTCTAGCTATATTTCCTCAATTTGGGACAACTGTGAAGGGCAATCCTACCCCCATAGATGCCCATTGGATTGACTGAGGCTTTGTTAGGACTATTTAAGTGTTAGATTTCTCCCCCTGCCCAGCCGTGCTTCTTTCACATCCTTACAGGTGTTTATTCTTGTTGGATTGTTCACTAAAGTTCATCTACAAAAATTCCCATCTTAGAGTCTGTGTCTTGAGAGACCCAATCTGAAATGTTTGGTACCAAGATTCACCTGACAAAGCAGACTGTACAATTGAATTTTTTATGCTGGATAGCCCACAAGCCAGCTACTGGATAGTGGGAGAAGCACTGATAATCCTCATATACAATATAAGTGAAATTGTTAAAATTTCATCAGTAATAAATTGGAATGCAATATTGTTGGAAGAAATTGCACTGGCATGTGCAAGCTGCCAGTTTTTTGGGAGGTACAAATCATATAATAATAATAAAGACCCAAAAGTTGGATAGCCATCACTGAAAGCATTCAAGCCTTGGAGAAGTATAGTTGAGAACTGAGAGTGATTTACCACTAATTGAAGATCAAGTGTAACAAGCAGAAGGCCTCAATGACAGCCAATAAAGATATCTAACAGCTGAAAGGTAGAAAGAACTGAGAGACAACTTTGGCAAGTCTGCAGCGCCCACATAGAGACTCTGATTGAGAAGGTGTGTGGGATCCTGAGACACGGGATAGGGCAGTTGAGCCAATCTCCTCAAAATTTTTGAATATCCAGATTTCTATGAACACTCTGGGCATGCTAAACAGGTTAATTCTCCCTATTAAAGACTGCTGGCACTCTCTTGCTTGAAAAATATGTCAGTTACCTCATTACCTGCTCCTTATGCCTTATGTATATGTTAGACCTTTTGATATTGTCTTACAGGTCATAGAGGATCTGTCCTTTTTTTTTATTATTTTTTCTTTGTTTTTCAAACTGAATGGTTTTTATTATTCTCTATGTAGTTTCCCTCATCCTTTTGTTTTATAATCTTATTTTGGTGTTCAGTCTATCTAGTGAAATTTTAGATAACATTTTAGTGGGTTACAATATTTTCATTTATATTTTAAAATATATACATATTTAAATACCTCTGTGAAGAATTATTTGTTTAATTTTAAATTTATTGAAGAATAAAAGAAAAGTATTTAATATTTATACACACATTTAAAGTTTTGATGTTTTGATTATTCTTATAGTTCTAGCTTTCATGCTGGATTACTTTTCCTTAAGCCTGAAAACTTCCTGTGGCATTCATGCACTGCAGCTATGTGGCATTCCTTGTAGTACAGGCATGTACTGACAAATACTCAGTTTTAGTTTATCTGAGATATCCTTATTAAGCTTTCACTCTTGAAGAATAGTTTTGCTGTATAGAATTATGGGCTGACAACTGCTTTTTTTTTTTTTTAGCACTTTAAAAATTCCTCTTTATTTACTAGTATCCACAGTCTGTGATTAGAAGGCAGCAATTGTTCAAGCCATTTTTCCTCACATTCATGGAATGTATTGGTCCTTTTTCCTCCGGCCACATTAAGATATTCCCTTTATTTTTGTTGTTTGGCTGTTTGAAAATGCTGAGGCATTTTTTTTTCACACTTGAAGTTAGCTTGACTTCTTGATTCTTTAAATTAATGACATTCATCAAATGTGGGAACACTGGGGGCATGGATTCTTCCAAATTATCAGCTTTCCAAGTTGTCACTATGAAAAGCATTGTGTAAATTTCCAGAACCCTAATTGCCAGTCTTGTCCATTCAATAGTATTGCTTTTCAAAAGCTGTCTGTTGATTTAAGCAAGCAAGAAATAAATAATAAGAGACAAAAAAAAGGTAGTAAAAAAGGAAGAATGGAAGCAAAGAGGAAGGAGAAAAACAAATAGTGACAAAGGGAGAGAGAGCAGAGAAACAGACATTCAGAGATAGTCCAGTCGAGGGATGTCAGAATATTGCCATCCCTTAACAACAGAAGCATACTAGTAACTAATGGATTTGTAATTAATGTTATTAAATAGTAAATAATAGTATTTGGTGCTACTCAAAAAATGTCAGTTGAGTAGAAAAATCTAATTCAATGCACTTATCCATTTATTCCTTCTCCAAAACACTTCCTTTCTTCATGTAAATTTGAGTTTCTGATATATGTTATTGGCCTCCCTGAAGAATTTCTCTTAACATTTCTTGCAAGGTAAGTCCATTGACAGTGAAGTCTGTGGTTTTGTTTTCTGAGCAAGGATTTATTTCTCCTTCACTTTTGGAGGATAATTTATTTTGTGTAGAATTCTAAATTGGTGATTGTTTTTTTATTTCAAAATTTAAAATATTTCATTCCATTCTTCTCTTGCTTGCATGGCATCTAATGAGAAGTCACTGTAATTCTAATCCTTTTTCTTTATAAGTACTTTTTTTCTTCTTTCAAGTTGTTTCTCTGTATTCAGTTTTCTGCAGTAAGAATATGTTATAACTCATAAAGTTTTGTTTTATCATTGGGGAATAACAGGGGACGTTTATTCTGCTTGATGTTCTTTGAAATTCCTGAAGCTGTGATTTGGTGTCTGACATGAATTTTGGAATGTTCTCAGCCATTATTACATTAAATACTTCATCTCTACTATTTCTTTTTTCTCATGCTAGTTTTCCAATTTTGCATTTGTTATATTTCTTGAAATCTTCCCATAATTTTTGGGTGTTTTGTTTTTCACTCTTTGTTTCCCTTTGCATTCCAGTTTCAACGTGATGATTCTTTTCTGGGCCATGTGTAATCTACTGATAAGCCCACCAAAGAAGTTCTTTATTTCTTTTTTTCTTACATTTCCTTTTGATTCTTTCTTGTAGTTCCCATCCTTCATGATAATTTATCCTTTTGTTCTTGCATGTTACCTTTGTCTTTCATTATAACCTTTGATACATTAATCAGTTCTAACATCTGTATAATTTCTGATTCTGGTTTTGATGTTTGCCTTCCCTCTCTAGGCTTTTTTCTTGCCTTTTGACATGTATTGTGTTTTTTCTTGCCTTGTAAGATTTTTAAAAGCTGGACATAACATATGAAGTAATAGGAACTAAAGTAAATTGCCTTCAATGTGAAGTTTTACATTAATCTGTCTAGGAGTTGGGTTGTGCTTCCTGTTTTCTGTAGCTATATATTTCAATGGTTTCAAATTCCTCCAGTGTCCTATTTTGTGGTGCCCCTGCCTACTCTAGGTTTCTCTAGGTATACCTCTTCAGAGAAAGTCTGCATTGTACTGCCTTTTCAGCTGTAATTCACTACTTATTCTGACATCCTGTTGTGCTGTGTCAAGGTGTGGGTAGAGGAAGCATCTGTACATTTATGATTAAATCTCAGTGTTTAGTAGGCCAATATATTAGGGTTGTGATCTTCACAAGTGTTTCTCCAGTGATACAGATTTCCCCCACCTTTGGGTGAGTCAAGAAAAGGGGGGTTGGATTGTGAGAAATGCCCTTCCCTGCAATGGGGTGAGCCTCTCTAATTAAGTCTTATACCACGGAGAACAGGCCTTTGTTATAGGGGATACTCTGTTCATATTTCACAATGATAACTCTTTTCCTCCTTCCAGGGCCATAAGGGGATTTTTCTTGACTTTTCATCCAGGTAATGTGGTAGGATTCTAGAATTAAGATCCATGAAAGTTTGCCCCCCAAAGACTGCAACCCCCAGGAGTTTCTCACACTCACGTTACACCACACTCAGCCTCCAGCAATTCATCAAAGTTACCATCGAAGTGCTTCTACAAGTTATGGCTTCAGCATCTTCTGCTCCTGGAAAGCAAATCTTGATTGCATCTCTCTGGATGAGCCTGTCTCCAGATTTGGGGATCACAGTTTATCTTGTGACCTCAGTTCTTAGATGGGTACAAGGAAAGTCATTGATTTTCAGTTTATTCTGCTTTTCTTTTTTTGTAGGGATGGAAGTGAAGACTTCCAAGATCTTTACATGTAGGTGCTAAAACTGGAAGTTCTCTCCAAGTGCTCTGTACCTGTTCTTAATCCTTCATATTCTCAATTTTACATTTATGTTCATAAATCTTGATGGCAGCTTTATGCTAAAGATATAGAAGTGTGCCAGGGCCATTGCAAGCATGCAGTAAATACATATTCAAGGAAGAAATCAATGAACTAAGAGAGTAGATTTTGTGTGCTCACAAAAATGTGAGGTAAAGTATATGTTAATTAACTTAGTCATTACACATTGTATACATATCTCAAAACACCATAAATATATACAATTTAAAACAAACATTAAAAAGAAAAAAATGTGCTGTGCTCTGAGAGGCTGGTGAAAAATGCACAGGACTGAAAACTTAGAGATACTGCAAATTTTAGCACTTTTATTCCTTGAACTCTTCAGGAGGAACCTCTTCTCTGAACCTGATGACCCTTGAAATAATTTCTTTAACTGAGACCAGTTAAAGCTCTGATAAGATTTTTAATGCTCAGAAAAGCTACCAAAATGTTTGGCATCCATAGAGAATTGTGACACTAGAGAGCTTATGTATTTCTAATGGAAAAGAATATTTAAAATACTTCACTTTAAATTTAAATGGAAATTATTTGAACTTAATTGATAGTAAATTTGAACCAATAAATAGAGCAAGATATTATTCATTTCATGCAAGAAAAAAAAAAAAAAAAAAAAAAAAAAAAAAAAAAGAAAGGTGAGTACCAGATCTGTTACAGCTTCCCTGCACCGGGCTTCACAGTGGGAAAAATTTCAGTTATTGAGTCAAGGATGAGTCTGACAGATGTGATCCTTAACTTATTATTTGGAGTGCATCTTTTATCACTTAGCCATTTCTATGTAACAGATCTCCATTAAACATAGTGTATTCAAACAATAATTATTTGTAATTGTTCTTGACTTATAGATTGGCTAGGCAGATATGCCGGGTTCTGAACTAGGTTCCTCCACGTTTTTTGGAATCAGCTAGCTATAAGCTGATCTAGAATGGACTCTTCTGGGATAATTCAACCCTGCTTCAAAACATCTGTCTTTTTCCAGCATCCTGGCTTTGGTGTTCTCATGAGAATCATGTGTATGCCAGAGAGAGAGAGAATAGATGCATGCATGGTTTCTTGACCCTTACACTCTGAATATTCCTTCTGTCACATTCATTTTGTAAAACAAGTCACACATCTAGACTAGATTCAAGAGATAAGGAAATGGACACAATCCTGATGAGAGGCACTCCTGAGTCACATCATAAAGGGCATGGCTGTTTTGTTTTTTTTTTTTTCTTTTTTAATCCATCCACCACACAGCTCATGAAAAATCACCTAATTACTAATCACCTAAATGGGTGGTTTAAAACAGCAGTAATTTATCCTCTTACAGTTCAGGAAGCCAGAAGTCTGGAATTAAGATGTCAGCATGTCTGTTTCTTCTGAAGTCTCTAAGGGAAAATCTGTTCCATGCTCCGCTCCTTCAATGTGGTGCTCAACAATCCTTGGTGTTCCTTGGTTTGCACAGTCATCAATCCAATTTCTACATCCATCTTCACATAACCGTCTTCCCTGTGTGTACGACTCTGTGTCTTCAAATCTCTCTCTCTCTCTTTTTATATGATGACATTAGCCATTGGATTTAGGATCCACCCTAGTCTAGTTTGACTTCATCTTAAATTGCTTACACTGCAAAGGCCTTGTTTCTAAGTAAGGTCACATTCACAGGTATCAAGGATGAGAACATCAACATATCTTTTTGGGGAAAACAATCCAGTCCACTACAGTGACTATGTATATTTTATAAAAAATGTTTAAGAGAAACAAAATACCATAAATAACACAGGCTATAAATATAGCCTGTAAATTTATGAAAGATGTAAAAGCTGAAGCTGTAAGAAAGTGTGTAAGAAAAAGAGGAAACACCAATTAACTTGCAAAGTGACTAAGGCCTACTAGACCTCCACTATGAGTGTTCTCATGTCAATCACAAAGCATTCCTTATTATTTATGGTTGTCAAATTTTAGTTTCTTACAGTTTTAGAACATTCTTTACAGATTATTAGAGTGATTTTCAAATAGTTTCTGTTTCAACCAAGAACAATAAGATAGTGAATGAAAGAACCAGAAATAGCCTGTGGGTTTTCTCACCACAAAAAGTGGATAAGTATGTGAAGTAATGCATATGGTAAAATAGCTTGATTTAGCCATTCCACAATGTGTGTGTATGGGTATATACATATGCATATATATTTTAAATATATATTTTTGTTCTCATAATTGTTATATATATAACATCATGTTGTACACCCTAAATATATACAAGCTTTAATTGTCACGAATATACTTATTTTTACTGTGCTAGTTTGTTGGACACATTAACATGCACTACTAAATTCATTTTATAGCCTCCCAATCTACTTGTGAGTTACATGCAGCTGGTAGAAAACCATTGTAATGGAGTCTTATGAGATGGTTATTGAACTTAGTTATGTTAATTCAAGAATATCTGTGTTAGGCTTAAAAATTAAGAGATTATTGAAGGAGAAAGATTTAAAGGAATATATTTTTTTACCTCAAACTCCCATTACGTGCAATAGATATATACTTCAGGAAATCAAAATTAAACTAAAATAGTCAACACAAGTTGCATATTTTTGTGGTGGCTTTTAAATTTTTCTGAAAATTGACGAATAAACATGGAGGTTAGTTACTGCTTGAATAAGAAGCAGTACAATTAACAGAAACCTTGGCTAAGGAAGACTTACAGGAACATATATTATTGTTCAAGTTGCATATTCAAAGCCAATATATGCTTGTTCTACTGGAAATATAAATTTTGCGTAATTAAATTTGACAATCTTATTTTGTCTCCTCCATGGTTTTGAAAGCCAAATTCCCTTGTAGATGGCAACTTTACCTTAATAAAAATGTGACTAGATATTTTTAAGAGATTAACATATTGAATTTCAAATTCAGAAGAGTCTGTTCAAACTATTGTGGCCACATCTCAATAGCTTTTGCCTTACCAAGTTACTTACATTTTCTAATTGTAATTTATCTTTTATGAAAAATATAGATATAATAATTATCTCTTGAGTTGTTGCAAGGGCATGTGTCAAGGACAATGCCTTAATAAACCATGTTTGCTATTACTATTACTCTTTGATTTACTCTGGTGTCAAGCAAATATATGTTGTTTAAACTCTAAGAAGAGCTTATTATTAAATAATTAATGGATAATTTAGCCAATGACCAAAGAAGCCCAAAATCATGTCATGAAATATTAATACTAAGGTAATTTTATTAAATAACTTTATTTAAGCATACAACCCATATAAAGAATTTGTATTATGGACTCTTGGCATCTGCAAAACTTTACTTTTTATAATTTTTATAAGGTTAGATGCCATACTTCATTGTTACATCACAATAGCTGCAGATTATACAGTGGTTTGTGATGGCTGTTTTTACTTATCTTTCATAAGGTTTCTTACCCTTTTTCATCTTGCTCTGTGCCCCAGGCAGCTGGCATTTATATATTGCATCAACAGACATTCTTGTCCCCATGTTGTATTTGGTTTGGCTGAGAATAGAAGCCAGCAATAGATTTGAGAGAGTCAGATCAAAATAAGGTTGGGATGGCTGCCTTGCTGTACTAAAGAACAGAGATCCTATTAGGTTACTTTTTTTTTTTACATAGTTTTAGCATTCTATTGGCTCCAGTTAACACTTCTTCTACTTGCCCCTTCAGGCCAAGAAGTGTAAAATTTCTGTTGTATGATCTGTGTGGCTGTTACCTAATCTTGTTCACAATTTTTAAATAGCCCTCTCATAAAGCGTTTTCTCACTTATCCCAATTCAGGAATACCATCTCTTTCTTGCTAGGACCCTGAATGATATACAGAAATGCACCCACCAGTTAGTGATGAAATAAGAGCAACTCTTCCACTCTGTTTTAAGCTTTAGTTAGTAGGTTCTGCTGTTCCTACTTTGGAAGCATTCTTACACAATAGAAGTCAAAACACAATAAACATACGTGTGCATGGGTCTTTATAGCAGCACCATTTATGATCCTTTGGGTATATACCCAGTAATGGGATGGCTGAGTCAAATGGCATTTCTAGTTCTAGATCCTTGAGGAATCACCACACTGTTTTCCACAATGGTTGAACTAGTTTACAGTCCCACCAAATCTTATTTTATAAACTAAGAAGGATACTCTTCCTGGAATGTACTTACTGAGACCCCCCTGTGGGATATGACTGTTTTTGAAGAGCTGGGGTTCAGGACTGGAAGAGAGCTAAGGTTGAATCGTACATGCTCCACTTAGTAGCTGTGTGAGCTAGGGTATGCTGCAGAAACTCTGTTTTCTCTTGCATAAAACAAAAATAATAATAGTGCCTAAGAGTGTGTTATAAAATCACATAAAATAATCTACATTTTCCAAACAAATGCACACTAATAGGAGCCATAGAGCAGCGGTCCCCAAACTTTTGGCACCAGAGACCAGTTCTGTGGAAGACAATTCTTCCCACAGACCGAGGTGGGGAGGAGTTCCACCTCAGATCATCAGGCATTGGATTCTCATAAGGAGCAGGCAACCTAGATCCCTCGTATGCACAATTCACAAGCGGGTTTCAGCTCCTATGAGAATCGAATGCTGCTGCTGACCTGACAGGAGGCAGAGCTCAGGGGGTCATGCTCGCCCACCACTCACCTCCTGCCATGAGGTGCAGTTCCTAACAGCACCACTCTGGGGCCCAGAGTGGGGACCCCTGCTATGGAGAATAAGAAAACCAAATACTGGGTTCCCTTTCTTGCAAGAGGAACATGTTCATGCCCATCCCCCTCTACTGACCCAAGCAGAGCCACGTGACCTGCTGCAGCCAACGTGCTGTGAACAGTCACTGGCGTGCACGTCACTTCAGGTGAGGCGCTCTAGGAGTCCCTGTGTGGTTTACCATGGTCTCTTCTCCTTGTCTCTACCAACATGGAAAAATGCTTTCACACGGAGCTTCCTTCCACCCAGACCCCTAGGAACGACAACGAGCAGAGCCCTCTTGATGACATATAATGGACATATAACATGATTGAGAAATAAACATATTTTTCAACCACTGAGGTTTTCAACTTGTTTGTTACAGCAGCATAACCTGCCCTATCCTGACTGATTCTCCTTGGCTCCTATTAAGTGTGCAATAAGACCTAGCCACTGGTGACCTTGGAAAAGTTTCATCTCTTTAAGCTTCAGTGCCCTCATGTGTAATTCAGGGATGATAGCAGTCATATCCACCTGCTAGACCATGGTGGGGCTTAAATGCAATAACCCACGTTAAGCACTTAACACAGTAAGGTTTCGATAAATGTTGGTGGAAATTGTAATTACTATCCATCATTTACAATTACTATACCATCGTTACGATCATTTCCAAGGCAGTCAACAAACACTTTTGGAATTTAGCTTAGCTGGCCAGGCATTGTGGCTCATGCCTGTAGTCCCAGCACTTTGGGAGGCCGAGGCAGGCAGATCACGAGGTCAGGAGATGGAGAGCATCCTGGCCAACAGGGTGAAACCCTGTCTCTACTAAAATACAAAAATTAGCGGGGTGTGGTGCCATGCGCCTGTAATCCCAGCTATTTGGGACGCTGAGGCAAGGGAATCGCTTGAACCTGGGAGGCAGAGATTGCAGCGAACCGAGATCGTACCACTGCACTCCAGCCTGGCAACAGCTAAAAAAAAAGAAAGAAAGAAAGAAAGAATTTAGCTGAGCTGGGTTTATCTAGTCTCATTAATGGAGGAAGAAACTAACTCCATTTTTTCTGAGAGCCTGAATCCATATATCTCTGGCTTCTGTGTCCCAGGTCAAGCTCTCTCAATTACTACACTGACCTAGAGTATCCGTGTCCTCGGGGTTGCTATTTTCACTCTAGATTTACTCTAGATTTAGATCTAGACCAACAGGGTCAGCTCTCTACTCTCCCAGCCTCTCTGTCCCCTCAGAGGAAAAAGCGGCACAAGACTCCTGGCAGCACTCTCCACTGTGTCTCTCTCCACCAACAGCTTCTCCGCTCCTTGCATTTTCCTGTTTTCACTTTGCTTCACACCCGCCTGAGATGATCTGATTTTTAAGGGCAGCATCTTGGCTCTGGCTGCGCTTTATAGAGCCCAAGGTGTGCTTAGATGCCCTCGATGGTAGTAATTTGTCACTATCCAGCTTGGCATGCCCCCTGCTCCATGCAGGCCTCCAGCCACAGGGGAGCCAGGCCCCACACAGATGCAGAAACTGCAAAATCACCAGTTGCACATGAGATGGCAGAGAACCAGGGACTTCACTTCAGGGCCAGGCTGGCTCGCACCAGCCGTGACGCAGCCTGAGACAACCGCCACCCTCTGGTGCCACCTACTGACAGCTTTCCGTCTCCCTAGACGCCTCTGCACCCGGAATAAAACAGGGAAGCGTCTGAGCTGACTTCAGTCTCTTCTGTGACAACCACTATGAGAACGGAAGGATGGCCTTCGGATTCCTAAGTAATGCATGCCCCTTGTAGAACAAAGCAAAACGTCAAGTCCACCCCGAGCCCTTCTTTGAAATAACCGTTGCTGGTATTTTTGGTACCTACCTTTCCAATGTATTTGATGTTATTATTTTATGGACTACACATACATTATACTTATTATGTGTATTTGTATACACATATAACAGTAGGCAAAGATGATTGTGATTTTATTTTGTTTTCCTAAATTCTGTTTTGTAACCTGATGTGTTCTACGGAGTAAACACTTTCTCATCATATACATTTTTCTTTAAATCGTGACCTGTGAACATTGCTATTACAGGAGCATTTCATAACATATACGATATGCATCTTCTGCTGCTTGGTGCTTCACTCGTCAAATTCTCTGGTGAATACCCCTGGATAGGACATTGGCTGCACCTCTTGCATTGTTTCATGGCAATTTATTCCTGGGAACCCAATGCCTGGATCAATGACACACATATTTCATGGCTCCTGAGTTGCCAAACAGCCTTCCAGGATGTACCGATTTACATTCCCATGGGCAGGCCTCTCTCACTGCATCCCCGCCAGCAGGAAGCATCATCCTTTTTTACAGATCACGGCTAACTTGGAGGGTTTAAAATGGCACCTCTTTGCTTTGTCTGGGAGGCAACACAGGATGCTGACAGGTGCCAGAGATCTGGGCTCTGGTGAAATCCCAGCATGGTCCCTGACCACCTGTGGGACCCCGGACAGGTCACCTAAACTCTCTGGGCCTCAGTTTCTTCATCCATAAAACAGAGCGATGAGAGTGCTGATGCCCCACGGGTATCAGTGAAGAGTCAGACTCTGTCAAATACTCGAAGTTTATTCTGAGCCAAATATGAATGACCATGACCCGGTGACACAGCCCTCAGGAGGCCCTGAAAACATGTGCCTCAGGTGGTCGGGGCGCAGCCTACTTTTATGCATATTAAGGGAGACATGAGACCTCCATCGAATACATGTAAGATTTACATTGGTTCCATCTGCAAGGGCGGGATAACTCGACGCAGGGGTGGGACTTCCAGATCAAATGTAAATTTAAAATTTTCTGATTAGCAACTGGTTTATGAAAGGAAAATATCTTGGGCCCCCAAAATCACTGAAAAAAACTCAAGCTGGGAACTGCTGAGGGCAAACCTGTCTCCCATTCTATTCAAAGTCATCCCTCTGCTCACTGAGACAGATGCATATCTGATCTGCCTCCATTGGCAAAGCTCATCAGAAACTCCAAAGAATGCAACCGTTTGTGTCTCACCTACCAGTGACCTGGAAGCCCCTCCAGCGTCCCCTGCCTTTGCTTCCAGTTGTCCCGCCTTTCCAGACGGAACCAATGTACTTCTTACATGTAGTGATTGATGTCTCATGTCTCCCTAAAATGTGTAAAACCAAGCTGTGCCCGACCACCTTGGGCACGTGTCGTCAGGACTCCTGAGGCTGGGTCACGGGCACGTCCTCAACATTGGCAAAGTAAACTTTCTAAATTAAATGAGACCTGTCTCCGATTTTCTAGGTTCACAGGTTGAAAGCATTATTATCAATAGAAAGAAATGTCTGGGTTACAGTAAGGGGTTAGGGAGAGCAGGTTTCATGATGCCGATGAGGCCTCCAGGTAGCCGACTTCAGAGAGAATAGACTGTAAATGTTTCTTTCCAGACTCAGGGTCTACGTTGATGTTAAATGCTGGTCAGCTTCTCCTGAGTTCCAAAAGGAAAGAGAGGAAGGCCAGGCAAAGTAGCTCATCCCTGTAATCCTAGCACTTTAGAAGGCTGAGGCAGGAGGATCACTTCAGGTCAGGAATTCAAGACCAGCCTGGCCAACATGGTAAAACCCCGTCTCTACTAAAAATACAAAATTTAGCCAGGCATGGTCATGCGTGCCTGTAATCCCAGCTATCTGGGAGGCAGAGGCCACATGAATCACTTGAACCCAGGAGTCAGAGGTTGCAGTGAGTCCAGATTGCACCAGCCTGGGTGACAGAGCTAGACCCCATCTCAAAAAAAAAAGTAGGACAGGAAAATGAGGCGTGACCGACCTGCCCTTTCCATCATGCCCTGAACTAGTTTTTCAGGTTCAGTTTGGAATGCCCTTAGCCAAGAGAAAGGGCCCATTCAGATGGCTGGGGGCCTTAGAATTCTATTTTTGGTTTGCATAGGTTTGTGTGAGCCTGAAATAAGGGAATCCGTGAACAGCGCTGAGAATAGCGCCTTGCACACACACGAGTGTTGGCTACCTCAATTGTCCTGTGGTTAACTATCTGTGAACCCCGAAAACTAGAGACAGGTCTCAGTTAATTTAGAAAGTTTATTTCGCCAAGGTTGAGGATCCACCCATGAGACAGCCTCGGGAAGTCCTGATGACATGTGCCCAAGGTGGTCGGGCACAGCTTGGTTTTATACATTTTAGGGAAACGTGAGACATCAATCAATATGTGTAGGAAGTACATTAGTTCCTTCCAGAAAAGCAGAGATAGCTCAAAACAAGGCCCCCCACTGGGGGCTTCTGGTCACAAGTACGTGAGAGACAGATGGTTGCATTCTTTTGAGTTTCTGATAGACCTTCCAAAAGAGGCAGCCAGAATATGCATCTATCTCTGAGCAGAGGGATGACTTTGACTAGAACGGGAGGCAGGTTTGCCCTGCGTGGTCCCAGCTTGAAGAGGCCCAAGGTATCTTCCGTTCACATAACGAAGGGTTGGCGTGCTTTTTCAGTCACCTGTGCAGCTGGACAGATTTCGTTACCCTGAGTTCACAGTTGCTCTCTTGAAATGAGATTCTTTATTTGTGAGCAGCGCCAGCTTCTAGGCCATTTACCATTAGGAAGATTTGATCTAAATATTACCCTGTGGAGTGGAAGGGACTTGAGGATGCTGACACAACTTTCAATTGTGTAACTGAAAGTTAGAATTGAGTCTAAAATTCAGTTTTAGAATTTTAAAAGCTGCTTTTGGTCAAAGAATAACACGATGGATTCCCGGATGGAGAGTGACGGTGATACGATGGATGCTGCTAAACGCTAACTGCAGAATCCAGATGGGGGTTCGTCTGTGTTACAGAACAATTCTTTCCTCCTTTTCAGATGTTTCAAATTTGCCATAAAAATGGTTGATGGGAAGAGCTGCTTTCAATGCATTGTTTCATTTCTTTACTCTCTGGCCATGTGGATTTCTCCGCCTTTTTAGCTAGATCTGTCTTCTTTGACTGATTTTCAGATTGTTTTTACAGGGTCTTGCCCTCAGCTCTTTTTTTAAATATATGTAAATTTGCATCCCGCGGGAAATGAAACCTCTCTCAGGTGGTCGGCCATCACTTCCCTCTGATAACTTTCCCATCTGTCTCCAGCTCAAACCCCTTCTCTGTCCACACCATAGTGAAAGCTGGCCACAGCCCTTTCCCCAACGTGTCTGAGCAGCATCTCACATTTAACAAGATCAAAGCTGGTGGCATCATTATCCTCATAGCTTCCAGACCTTCAGTCCTCCCAACCCACTTTCAGTGCAGCCGGTCACTGAACCCTGTCCCGCCACCTCAGAGCAGGCATGTGGATGCCACAGTGGCCTGAGGGTAAAATAACCCCCATTTCATCTAGACACAGTCATGTTCCAACCAGGTCTAAACCCTTTCACTACCTGGCCAGCCTCGTCTTATCAAGGGAGCCTCGGCGAGAACATGACTGTCAGGGCATTGTTACATTCTTTTAGTGCAATGGTTTTGCATGCATTCATTCGTTCATTCGTTTATTTATTAAGAGATGGAGTATCGCTCTGTCTCCCAGGCTGGAGTACAGTGATGCGATCTTGGCTCACTGCAACCTCCACCTCCCGGGTTCAAGCGATTCTCCTACCTCAGCCTCCTGAGCAGCTGGGATTATAGACGCCCACCACCACACCCAGCTAATTTTTGTATTTTTAGTAGAGACAAGGTTTTCCCTATGTTAGCCAGGCCAGTCTTGAACTCCTGACCTCAGGTGATCCGTCCGTCTTGGTCTCCCAAAGTGCTGGGATTACAGGCCTGAGCCACCATGCCCAGCCTGTTTTCTTCTTATTATTATTATTTTTTTAATCTTGGGATTCCACCAGAGCTCAGACTGCCACAGCACTTCGAGACAAGCCAGCTGCTGAGCCGTTTGTCCCTGCCACGGTCATCTACGAATTCCCTTCCATGTGCTCCCTCTGTCCCATCCCAGGAGGATTACTCAGAGCCGCTGGGCATTGTGGGAAACTCCCCAGAGTCCTCTCCTCAGGAGGCCCTTGTGCAGGAAAGCACAGGCCCACGGGCTCATCCCATCCATTGACCACCAGAGCCCCCTGCTGTCTGGGATCCTCCACGGGGCCTGAATGGTCTCCATCTCACAAAAGCACTCTCAGCAGGGATGCCCCGGAGCGACGCCCTACAGGTGCCATTGTGTGCGGATCTTTCCAGGTCTTAAGTCCTAGAGGCCGCTCTTCAGCACACAGCTCTTAAGGGGTCACGCAGGTCAAGGAGAAAATGGGATTTGATTGACACAGATTCTATTGACCCAAGGTTTTTAAGAAAACAGTTGCCACAGAGACAGAGCTGTGCATCCACAGCTGGGCACAAGCTTCTCCTGGGAGTTGTGGCAGAGAACTCTCTGCTGCTCACCCCATGCTCTGCAAGCCGCCGGAGGGAACGCAGAGAACGCCCCAAACGCCCGCGAGAGGGCAGGTCCCAGTCCCAAGTCCTGCACAGAGCAAGGGGACAATCACTGTTTTTTGTTTTTTTCTTTGAGACGGAGTCTTGCTCTGTCTCCCAGGCTGGAGTGCAGTGGTGCGTTCTCAGCTCACTGCAATCTACGACTCCTGGCTTCAAGCAATTCTCCTGCCTCAGCCTCCTGAATACTGGGATTACAGGTGTATGCCACCATGCCCGGCTAATTTTTCTATTTTTAGTAGAGACGGGGTTTCACCATGTTGGTCAGGCACTGTTTATTTTTAACTTTATTTTTTTTAAACTGATACATAACAGGTGTATATATGCGGGGGGTTCATGTGATCATTTCATTCATATCATTTATAAAGATCAAATCAGTGCAGCTGGGATATCCATCACCTTAAATATTCGGACAATGACTATATTAAAAGCAGCTTTTATAGGATTATAATGAACATATAGTTGACCCATGGTAAAGATGGCTTTGGGTGACTTTTAGTAAATGTATAATTAAGCAACCATCACCAAAACCCAGTTCTAAGACAGCTACATCAGTCCAGAAAGCTTCCCTGGACCCCTGGCAGTCAATCTCCACCCCCATCCTCAGGGAACCACGGATCTACTTTTTGTCTCTACCATTTTGCCTCTCCCAGAAATTTCCTACCCATGAAGTCTTGCAGTGTCATCTGGCTTCTTCCATGTCATGCACTCTCTCGAAGGCCATGCCTGCCGTGGCGGGAAGTTGCAGCGCATCGCCTCTGATGGCGGGCCAGTGAGTCCCTGGGCACATGGGCCACACTTGCTCAGGTGGGCACCTGCGGATGGGCATTCGGGCTGTTTGAAGTTTCTATAGTAATTAGGAATAATGCTAGGAGGAACATCTGTAGAAAGCCTTTGTGTGAAGGTACGTTTTTCATTCTCCCTGTTCAATACTTAGGAGGAGAACTGCTGGGTCACATGATATGACTCTGTTGAACTCTTTAAGAAGCGGCCAAATAGTTTTCCAAAGTGACTGCACCATTTTTCACTCCCACCAGCACGGTAGGAGGCTCCTGGCATCCCCACATTCCCACAGCCACAGAGTCCCCGCCTTCCGCCCATTTCCCAATTCCGGGTGCAAAGTCCTAAGGTCAAGCCCGCCTGCCACCAACAGGAAGTCACGCTGTGGGGCAGCAGTGCAGGAGCAGAACGAGGAATGGGAGCTGAAGGGCAAGACTGGAAGCCAAGCAGAAGCAGGAAGCAAAGTAGGAATCGGAAGTGAAGCAGGAACCGGAAGCAAAGGAGCAGGAAGTAAAGCAGGAATAGGAAGCAAAGGAGCAGGAAGTAAAGCAGGAGCAGGAAGTGAGGCAGGAACAAGAAGCAGAAGCAGGAACCAAATGAGCAGGAAGTGAGGCAGGAACAGGAAGTAAACCAGAAGCTGGAAGGGAATGAACAGAAAGTGAGGCAGGAGCAGGAAGCAAAGGAGCAGGAAGTAAACTGGGAAAGGAAAGCAGAGCAGGAAGCACAACAGGAACAGGAAGTAAAGCAGGAGCAGAAACTAAAGGGGGAAAAGGAAGTAGGAGCAGGAAATGAGGCAGGAACAGGAAGTAAAGCAGAAGCAGGAAGTGAGGCAGGAACAGAAAGGAAAGCAGGAGCAGGAAATGAGGCAGGAACAGGAAGTAAAGCAGAAGCAGGAAGTGAGGTAGGAACAGAAAGGAAAGCAGGCGCAGGAAATGAGGCAGGAATAGGAAGTACAGCAGGAGCAGGAAGTGAGGCAGGAACAGGAAGTAAAGCAGGAACCAGAGGGAAGCAGGGCAATAGCTCCTCCCTCCCACTCATCCTTGCAGCCTCCTCTAGCCTACCAGTGGCCAGTCCAGCAGGGAGACTCTGGCAAGCAAGAATGAGGCTCCCAAGCACCAGGCCAGCCCCAGAAAATGGGTGCAGCAGGAGCTTGATGTTGAAAGTCAGTAGCTTCCAAGCAGCACATGCATAGAAACTCCAGGACCACCAGAAGGAAAAGCAATGTCCCCTGCTTCCTGCCCTTGAGAAAGCAGCCTTGGTGTGTGTTGAGTGACAGCTGATGCTCACCCAATGCCTGCCGTGCCAGGAGCTGTCCTAAATACCTCCAGTATTTTAATTCAGCTATCCCCAACAGTGCAACACCATGGGGTGTGTGTCACAGTCACCCCCCTTTCACAGATGAAGAGACTGAGGTATAGAGCTAAACAAGGCTCCGGGTCACTCCAGGGTTGGGATTGTGAGGAGGCAAGTGAGGCGCCTTGGCCCAGAATTTAAGAAGGCACTCTGCTCAGGGGTCCGCCTGTACATGCACTGCCCCTGGCACCTCACTCCCCTCACCCCAAGCCCAGCGCTAGGCCACACAGCTAGTGAGTGGCAGACACTGAATTTAAATGGCAGCAGTCCAGCTGCAGGCTCTCCTGCTCAGAACCACTACATGAAGTGCATCAAATACCTTGAGTTTAAGAAAGTCCAGTATATGGCACAAAAATATACACATGCAAGAGCTCACTAAATGCAGCCAGATTCCACCATCTGAATGTGAGTTACCCATTTCAGTAATAGCCTTGGCCAGCATTTAACCCCAGGACAGCTTCCTTCTGGCACCTAACCTGCTGCTGGGATGTCTTCCTCCTCTTCAGCCCTCACCCTCCCTCATTTATTAGGGAGACTGGTTTTAAAAGTTGGCTCAAAGGTAAATTAAAACTCAGACAGTAACTTCAGAAGTTTTGTTTTTAATTATCCATGCTTTGTTTTCCACCACCAACACCATCTCCATGGACAAAGTGGGTTCCAAACTACCGATGTATGAGTCAACATGACCCAAGTAAGACGGAGGACTGTGGTCTCAACACACATGGTCAGGTCAGCAGCAAGCCCAGTTTGATTTTTCGATAGAAATGCCAGGTTTTGAAATAATCCTTGCAAAGGCTGGATTTGTTCCTAACAGGCCTTGGATTGGCCTCCAAGGATCCACTAACTTGTTATTCACCAGGAAAGGCAATTTCTCTCTCCCCAAAATAGTTCATTTGGTCATGAATGTATCTATACCTATATGTACCTCCATACCTATATTCATATTTACATCCAAATTTATTTCCATAGCCACATCTGTATCTATATCTGTATTCATATCCATATCTGTATCTATACCCATATCTATGTCCATTTCCATATCTATATCTATATCTATGCCTCAGGAGGCTGAGGCAGGAAAATTGAATCAAACTAAGATGAATTTCATAGGCTAGAACCATCTAGGAACATTTAACAGACAAGAGCTCAGGAAGCAGTAAGCTTTGAGTAAATGGTGCCAATTCTGCCTCAGCAGCGCTGAAGACCTCCTGCTCCCTTTGTATCCCCCAAAAGGGCAATAGTTGTCAAATAAACATATGGACTTGAGTCTTTTGGAGTTTTTTGTTTGTTTCATTTTGTTTTGAGACGAGTCTCGCTCTGTTGCCAGGCTGGAGTGCAATGGTGCAATCTCGGCTCACTGCAACCTCTGCCTCCAGGGTTCAAGTGATTTTCCTGCCTCAGCCTCCCAAGTAGCTGGGGCTATAGGGGCCCACCATGCCCAGCTAATTTTTGTACTTTTAGCAGAGACGGTGTTTCACCACGTTGGTCAGGCTGGTCTCGATCTCCTGACCTTGCGATCTGCCTGCCTCGGCCTCCCAAAGTGCTAGGATTACAGGAGTGAGCCACCACACCCAGCCCTTCTTTGAGTTTTTATGCCATATAAGCTATGGATGTTACAGGATTTCTTATTTCCCTGGGCAGCAACTGGGCCTCTATTGAGACCCAAACACCCTCTTCAGAGGGAACTACGAGGTCAGCAAGCACAATCCCCACATGTGCGGTGGAGTCTCCAAACGTCCACTCTGGAGATGACAAGGCCGGGAGTCTGTCATTTCCTACTTGGGCGGGTCCTTCTGGAGACGGTCAGCTCCGGCCCCTCTGTGATTCCAGTCAGCAGCCTCGCATGGCAGCCTGGGAGGACCGCAGGAACTAGCAAATCAATATTCTGCTTACAAATGGGGAGATAGAGGCCCCAAGAAGAAAGCTAAGAAGTACCATCATTGGCCGGGCGCGGAGGCTCAAGCCTGTAATCCCAGCACTTTGGGAGGCCGAGACGGGCGGATCACGAGGTCAGGAGATCGAGACCATCCTGGCTAAAACGGTGAAACCCCGTCTCTACTAAAAAATCCCAAAAACCAGCCGGGCGAGGTGGCGGGCGACTGTAGTCCCAGTTACTCGGGAGGCTGAGGCAGGAGAATGGCGTAAACCCGGGAGGCAGAGCTTGCAG